>NC_133106.1:29887389-30187389 GCF_022965805.1 Primulina eburnea | reverse complement strand
TTCTCGCTGTCTTTCTTAAAAATGTGTGGAAATTACTCCTTTGATCACTACCATGTTCCTTTATCCCTGAATATTGGGACCTCTACAATACAGGTGGCTTTGCAGCATTGTCGTAGAAAATCCTTGGACTCGTCAATATTTCATATTTCATAATGCCACTGAAACACTCTTGCATAGCTTAAGCATCAACCCCCTTTTTAAAAAAAATTAGTATCAACTTCCTTTTTAGTCTATTATAAGTTTATGAACAGGTTGAAGAAAAGAATAATGTTAGCATGTTTTTTTTCCGGTGAATTATGTACCTTTTCTCATTTATTATGCTTGTATACTTCCAATTTGTATATATTTTGTTTGGCTGGTACCTGTAGTCAGACGGTTGAATTTTCTATTCCTACACTGGAATTGTCAATTTTTGAAAGGACTGACATCTTTAACAGATGATATTGCATTAGGCTCCACTACGTGTGCTGAGATTGCTTTGGACAAGTCTGAGGATCCTAATCAGGAACAGCATGTGAAGGAGAGAGGAGAAGCTCAAACAAATGATGCTGCCTCAAAATCTCAATCAGATGATAATTTGCCTTCGGTTTCAACTTTGGACCCTACTGTTGCAGTGAATACCTCTTCAAATTTGGAATCTATAAATGTCTCTTCGCTAGAATGTGATAAACATCAAGATGATCAAGAACCTGAGGAAAACCCCCCCCAAGTGAATAGTTCTCTTATTCGAGCCTCCGAAGTATCTGATAGAAATCATCTGGTAACATCTGAAGAATCCCAACCTACACCTGTGTTCAGAGGCAATTCTGTTGGGACAGCCGAAGATTTAATTTCAAAGGATACCGTACCACAGTCCTCAATTCTTGGTTCACCACCTCTAGATTATGAGAATGGCCAGGATGGATCCCTGGGTGCTATGGAAGATGACATTGTGTTTGAGCCATTGAAAAAACCTAATCTGCATATGTCGTCAGAAAATTTGTTCAAGGAAACAGCAGTTGTCACTTCTGCAACACAGGAGGATGGATCTGTCGATGAATCTAAGAAATTTTGTGCTGATAAAGATGAAAGAGGGTGTTCCCTAGTTGAGGTGATTTCAACTTCTGAAAGTGCTTTTCCTGTCTTGGGACCCAATCCATCTGGTCATTTACAAGAGAAGGAAATTTCTGCGGAGCAAGAGAGCTGTGATGTCAGTGACATGCATTATAATTTAAAGGATGAATCAACAGTAAGTAAAACCTCACTAGATCATACATTTCCTGGTCCAGGGTCCGCAGAGCCCGTAGCAGTTTCTTTAAATTCTACCACAAACAAGTCTGAGGTGCTGGTTGTTGATGAAGATCTAAAACACGCAGAAACCTGTGTCAAACAAGGTAGTGTGAAACACAGCAGTATAGACCAGTGTGCAGTTAGTTCTTATGTCACTGTTCCTGAGGAACCTAAAAATGACGACTATCAAGGGATTTCAGATTATTCCCCATCTTTGCCAATCAATAATGACAACAATGTTGAGATGAACAAAAATCAAAGCTCAAGCATTGCTCTCTGTCAAGATGCATCACCTTTTGGGACAATGCCTTTGGGTGGCAAGGATGGCACATCTGAATCTCAAGGTGGAAATGAAGCCGTTATAACTGTTGAGTTGTCTAAAGATGTTTCTCTATCTGAGGTAACAGAGGATACAACTGATGATGAGTCTCGGAAGCTATTTGCTGAGGAACATGAACAGGACATTTCTGTGATTGAGGTTCATGTTTCTTGCTCTGGCGAACCCTCAGCTGTGGGGTCTCCCAAAGAGAAGTTTTTGACTCCAATTGAAGAGGAGAATGTTAACCACTCTGAGATTATTATAGAGGATAAAACTGATGAATCTCAGATGCTATTCGCTGAGGAACATGAACAGGACATTTCTGTGATTGAGTTTCCTGCTTTGAGCTCTGATGGAGGCCAAGTTGTGGAGTCTCACGATGAGGAGTTTAAGACTCCAATTGAAGAGGAGATTTCAGATGATCTAGAGTACAAAGACGCCTTGAGAAATGAAGAGTTTGATTCAAAGCCCGTGTCTTCACCAACATTAACATTGGGAAATGTTTCACCTGACAATGATTGTGCAAAAAATCCAGATGAGTGCGAAAAGGAAAATGACGTAGTTAGGGTTTCCTTATTTACTACTGAAATTGAACGTTCAGCTCCGGGACCTGTCCAAGACGAGTCTGAACATTCTCGCGTTACAGAAATTGCAGGAAGGAAACAGAGCTCTGGTTTTGTTGAGGGTAAAGATTTTCATTTGTACACTGATTCAAGTATAAGTCAAATTTCACCAAAAGGATCGTTGAACTTGGAAAATGTTGGAGAGCAAGAGAGCAATAATGTTGTCTTGGACATAGATTTTTGCTCGAATTTGGAGTCATCTGTTAGCCAAAATATATTGGAGAAGTCCTGGAACACAGAAAATGCAGGAGAGCATGAGTGCAATGACATTGTCAAACAAACGGACATGGTTTCCAAATCCCAGTTATCTATGAGCCAAAGCTTACTCGAGGAGTTCTCGTACCAGAAAATTGAAGAGCAGGAGAATGATGATACCATTGAGGGTAACCATTTTGGTTCTAAGAGACACTCATCTGTGAATCAAAGTTTACCGGAAGAATCGTTGAAAACCGAAAATACTGCAGAGAAAGATATCAGTGAAACTTTCAAGGATAAGGAGTTTAATTTTCAACTTGACTCATCTATGTGCCAAAGTTTTCGGGAAGAGTCGTTGAACCAGGAAAATGCTGGGGTGCAAGAGAGCTATGGTGCTGTTGAAGGTGAGGAGACTGTTTTGGAGACAGAAATATCTGGAAGTCAAAGTGTCCTGGAAGAGTCGTCTCATGGGAAAAATGCCGGAGAGCAGGAGTTCAATGATAGTGTGAAGGAGATGGATATTGATCCCAAGCCTGATATGCATGATACATTGAACCTAGAAAATTCAGGAGAACAAGAAAGCGATGAAACTGCCAAGGAGAAGGATATTGATTTTATGCCAGTGTCTTTGAATCGAAGTTTACAGGAAAAGTCGTGGAACCCAGAAGATGCTGGAGAACAAGAAAGTAACTCTGCTGTGGAGGACAAGGATATCGTTTCTGTACCCGAGTCATCTCTAAGTCGAAGTCCAGTGGAAGACTCATTGAATCTGAAGAATGCCGAAGAGCAAGGAACTAGAGACAACGTCGAGGATGAGGATTTCAATTCCAAGCATGAGTCATCAAATAGTTTACTGGAAGACTCGATGAACCCTGGAAATGCAGGTGGACAGGAAAGCGCTTGTACTACCAAGGAGGATTTCAATTCCATGCCTGAGTCATTAAATAGTTTATTGAAAGACTCGGTGAACCCGGAAAATGCAGGTGGACAGGAAACCACAGGTGCTAGCAAGGAGGAATTCAATTCCAAGCCTGAGTCATCGGATAATGCAGGTGGACAGGAAAGCACTGGTACTAGCAAGGAGGATTTCAATTCCAAGCATGAGATATCCCCGAGTCGAAGTTCACCCACAGGCTCATTGTCCCGAGAAAACACAGGACAACAAGAAAATGACAATTCTGCTGAGGAGATCAAGGATTTTGATGTAAAACTGGACTCTTCTACGTCCCAAAGCATACCCGAAGAGCCCTGGAACTCTGAAAACACAGGCAAAGTAGAAAGCAATGATGCTGTCGAGGAGAAGGATGTTGATTCTAAGCAGGAAGTATCTGTGGGCCAAAGCGCACCAGAAGAGTCGTTGAAATTGGAAAATAATACCAGTGAGGAAAGAAGCGATGATACTGCCAGTGGTATTAAAGAACCAAAACCCTGAGGATGTGTTGTTGAAACTTGGAAATACCGGCGAGCAAGAATGCGATGAAACCGTGAAGATCATTAATGTTTGATTCTAAGCTTAGGACCACCATGAATCGAACTTATCCGGAGGAACCTTCGGACCACGAAGCAACCTTTGTATGTTTGTTCTGAAAATAGTAAAATAGAAGCTCAGCTATCCAGTAATTTAGTGTAAGCAGATCGACGAAGCATATTTACAAGTATTTATTTTGATTCTGGTTGGAAACACAAGCATCGCTGGCATTTGATAAAGTGTCACTTATCACGCTTATTTAATATTCAATATCCGTTTTAGATTTCTTGCTCCGTCAATGTGTGTCTCACTTGTGTTCATAAACTGCATTTGTCCATTAAATTATTTTCGAAGATTTTGAAATTTCAAATGAATTCCTTTCTTCTGTTACATCCTTGGCAATTGCTTAACTTTTTGGATTTGTGAAAATTAAGTCCTTCAAAGTCTGGGAAAAGCTAAACTTTAGAGCATAGTTGTAGTAGTTATTCATGAGTTTGAAATAATCTTTAATTTCATGCTAAATGAATTTTTAATTATGTTGTACATTTTAGTAATGAGTAAAAACTTTTTGAAAATCAACTTTTGATTATAGCTATATTGATACATGAATTTTTATTAATGACTCGATGGATACAGACTAATAAAATCAGGTTCAAATTTTTGATAAAATTTAACTATCTATTTTGTCCCTTATAACAGATAAGATATATATAAATTTTAATATCATTTATTATAATATATTAACTTCATTAGGGATGTGTTATACGATAATTTTATTTTATATATATGTATAAATAAGATTGTTATTTGGCATTCCACATACGTACACTTCGTTGATCTACACGGATAACTATTAGACCGACAAATATTTTTGAAAAAATATTAAATATCAACATAATTAAATTTCGCAGAAAAAATGTATTTGCTCATTTATCCGAACATGAGCAATAATAAATTCACTCCAACTTATTATGTTCAAATAATTATTTAAATTGTATAAAAACGCAACACGTACTAAAGAGCATTTATATAAATAAAAACACACGTAGAAAAACCTGCAGGATATTTACTAGAAATATCTAAATCAAGTGAAACGACTATCCGCCGAAGTCACACAAATCGGAATAATAAGCGAACAAATTCATGTCGAACCATGTCGGGGTTCCGACCGCAACATGTGGTCGGCTTTCTTTCAGGCGATTTTTTTTTTCCTATTTAATATTTTTTCGAATTTCTAACATTGAAATACCAAATTTCGAAAAAATAGAATAGTTATTGGACTTACTTTGACATTTGAAAACAATACCTCCAAACTCTGGCGGTAGGTATTTATTTTGTTATATTTTTATCAACATTTAAAATTATTTTTTAACTATATAGACTATGTATGTATTGATGTATTGAATTAAATATAATATAGATGGAGAATTTTTTTAATATATATTTATATTTATGTATATATATTAAAATATATATCATATTTGATTATATAATTTATTCAATATATTTGTATTAATTAATATTTAATGGTAATACAAAAAATATGCTACTTATTTATTGTAATAAAATTTTAAATAGATATAAGTTTTTTAAAAATTAAATCAATAAGTTAATTTTCAAAATAAAATTGTGTATTTATTTGAGTTTTGCAATACTAACCGGACTTAAAAACGATTTAGTTTAAAAATAAAATTATATTTTAATTGAATTGTTCATTTAGGAGGTAAGTGATCCAAATCAAATATTGACCTTGAGCTTGACACGTTTAAGATTAATAGAGGCTCGAGCTCGAATTGTCTTGAAATTACTAGCTCCAGAAAAGCTCGATCTCGGCCTGTTAAAAGCTCGTGTCGGGCTCGAGATTAGTTTATTAATAACTCGTTTATCATGTTTTACAAGTCTGACTTGAGTTCGGCTCGTTTTCGAGCTCGTAAAACATAAAATTGATCCCGAGTTTGAGCATGATTCGAGCTTGTTAAAATTTAAATATATATATTTGTTCAATTCATTCCATTGGGATTAATACCAATTTTTTTATTTGTCAACTCAACAAATGAACCAAGCTTGAGCTTACGAGCCACCTAAACAAATCGAGCTCGAGTTCGTGAGCCTATTAACTAACATGTTTGCGAGCCCACGAAAAGAATATCGTTTGTCTTGAGTTTGGTTTGATTAAATTATCTGAGCTCGAACTTGACTTGATATGATTAATTAACGAACTCAAACAAATTTTTTATTCAACCGAACTACAAATAGTTCACTGATCATTTGTTTCATTTACATTCCTACGTGTATTATTTATTTGTTAATTTATTAATAATCCGTTTGTCTCAAATTTTTTATTGAAATAATATATCATGTTTCAAAAAGACCAGCCATCAGACATATCACACACACATATATATATATATATATATATATATATATATATATATATATATAATCAAAATGTCATTTCTTAAAAAGGAAAGATATATCATGAATATTGAAATATGTGTAATACAATAAATGATAACTTCAATTATTTTTTGCATTGATTATATCATTTCATTTAGTTCAAATTTGAATTTAATTTATTTTTATATTAATTCAAATATAATTTATGTATTATATGTTTTTTATTTTTTAAATTTAAATTGAAACTAATCTCTATTGAAAACATAAACTACACACACACACACACACATATATATATATATATATATATGTATTATACACACACTGACACACATGAAGAGTTTTTGCAAAAATAATAATTTTCAGTCAAAATGAAATTTCTAAAAAAATATATCATGAATATTGATATATGTGTACTATAATAAATGATCACTTAAATTATTACTTGCATTGATTATATCAATTCATTTAATTCAATTTTGAATTTAATTAATTTTATATAAATTCAAATTTAATTTATGTATTATATGTTTTTTTTATTCAAACTGAAACTAAACTCTATTGAAAACATAAACTTTATTAAAATTTTTGCATTGATTATATTAATCAATTTAATTAAAAACTGTATAAATAAATTTAAAATATAGATGATTGTAATGTTCAGTATCACTTATGATGTAAATTATTTCAAAAATACATTTTGCTATTTTAAGTAATTTTCTATCCAAATTACTTACTATAAAAGAAATACAATATTTAATTAATTAATTTAATTTTTCTAAAAATAAAATTGGTTGAGTATTAAAAGTTATTACTACAACAAGTTTTTGCAATGGACCTTAAATTATCATTTAATAATCATAATTTTTTTTATCCCAAATGCATATTATTTCGAGATTACCTTAATTTGAAAGAATTAATGTATTGTAGTTTTCTTCCAAAATCATATGAATATTTTATATCTTGAATTGTCTTCTTAAACATTCAAATAAGAGATCCCAAGAAAATTAAAAGAGATAGATAAAAAGAGTTTCAAATGGACATTAAATTTCTCTCAATAAACATGTATATTATCCTCAATAATCAGAAATGTTGACACTCAATGCATGCAATTCGAGATTTCTATAATTTCAAAGAGTTAAAGTATGATATAATTCTTCCAAAAACATTCAATGTATAATTTTTGTCCCTTGGGATGTCTTATTTGAATTTTAAATTATAAATAATGCAATATTGCATATTATATTAAAAACCGATTTTATTATATTTATCTCACTAAATTTATCAACATCAGAATTGAATTCTGAAATGACTCATCTTTTCAGCAATATATAGTGGTTGAATCCTTCCAAGATGTAATGTTCGTTTAAAATTAAATTTGTTCATTGTTATGAACTACCTACATATGGAAACAACAAGATATTAAGTTTGAAATCCCACTTTCATGATCGAGAAGTAAAAAAAAATATTATTCTTCTATTTGTACAAAATTCTAATTATTACATATTTACTAATGTGCTAATTTTCTTCTGTATTACAAAGTTCACAGATACATGATAGTATAAAATGTCCCGTAATGGAAATGATTAAACCAATTCTAAATAAAGTGCGCTTCTTATTAAGAGATACATTATAAAATTTATCGGCATTGTTTTGGAATATACAAAGCAAATGTTGATAAAATAACTTTTTTGGTTTATTCATAATTTATTTATGATCGTATATTTTATTTTTTAGGAATAAGACAAAAACTTGTGTGAAACGGTCTCACGGTCATATTTGTGAGACGTATCTCTTATTTGGGTTATTCATTGAAATGTATTACTTTTTATGCTAAGAGTATTACTTTTTATTGTGAATATGGATAGGGTTGACCCGTCTCACAGATTAAGATCTGTGAGACGGTCTCACATGAGACCCACTCTAAGAATAATAGGCTGTTGTGTATATTATGAAGATATTTTGTAGATAAAATCATAACTCATTCGGATAAAGATATTGATGAAACAATTATCGTTGTCATTCAAATATTTCACATACGTGTCATGTCACAAAATTGTTTGTGAACGTGGATTTAAATGGAATTATTTAATTTTTTTAAAAATTATTTCTAATTAATTTTATTGAATTTGATTTAAAAATATTTTTTATCTAATATTAAAAATAATAATATATAGCTTCTCAAAAATTAAAGAATTAAATATATATTAAGATTGGTGAACATCAATACACTAAACACGATAAACATCATATCATTACCATATGTTAACAAAATCTAAAATTTTGATATATGACAGTGATTATTAACAAAAAATTAATCGACATACGTTGTATTTAATTTTTTTTTAAAATTAACGAAAAATAGATTTAATAATTATATTATTATTTATTTTAAATGTCTATTTATTTTTTCACTAATTTTTAATAATATGAATTAAATAATAGTTTACCTATAAAATCAAGTTTAATTCTTAAAACCCTGGGAAAAGTAGAGCATTTCTCTACCAAATATGGCCGGCAGATGCGCCTCCCACCTCCTCCGCCGCCACCTTGGTCGCAACTTGGCAACTGCCGCCGCCTCCACCGTCCTTATCCCCAAATCTCACTCTCTCATACCTTACTTCTTCAATTCTCACCTCTCTCCATTGGTAAACCACCCGAAACGCCTCGATTTCAGTCTCCGTTTTCTCTCCACCGGTCCGATCCGTCCGACCCGACTCAAAAAACCCGACATCGGGGCTCGCGCACGTCAGCTCCAGACCCGCCGTCTCTGGACCTACGCCATAACATTCAGCTGCATTGCGGGCTTCATTATCATTGTCATCAATCAATTCCAAGATCAGCTGGTCTTCTACGTCACCCCTACAGATGCCCTCCAAAAGTACGAGGCGAACCCGTCAAAATCCAAGTTCCGCCTCGGAGGCCTTGTTCTTGAAAACAGCGTAGCTGAAGTACCCACGTCCCCTGAAATCCAGTTTGTGGTTACCGATTTGATCACGGATATTTTGGTGAGATACGAGGGTCGTTTGCCGGATCTTTTTCGCGAGGGGCATTCCGTTGTGGTCGAGGGGTTCATTAGGCCTGTTGATGAGGAAGCTAGGAAAAAGGAAGATGCCATCATGGAGAACAGCAGTAAATTGGTGATTTTGGAGAAGGCTAGGAATTTGGCGTGTTATTTTAAGGCTACTGAGGTTTTGGCCAAGCATGACGAGAAATACATGCCTGCCGAGGTAGCTGTGGCACTCGAAAAGAATAAGAAGAAATTGAAGGAAGAGGAGGAACAGAAGAAAAGGGAGGAAGCATTGATCGGTGCTAATGGTGGTGATGATAAGAATGCGTGATGTTATTGGGTAATTTTTGCATTAAAAATTTTGTCTTTGGGCATTCAAGTCACTTTTGATACTTAATTATATAATTCTATTACACTTTTACATGTTTTGAGCATAGATTAAGATGAGGATTTGAGAGGACATTGATTGAGGGATGTGTAGGTGGTTTTGTAGTTGCTGTTGTGAGATATTAAATGCAATACTGATTTATAAATGTATTAGTTCTCCAAGAACGGGATTTATGAATAATGTGTTAATAAATGAATTGCATAATAATGTTCCGTTCCATTTAGATTTTTGTGATTCCCTTTAATGTATTCGTGTTTTATCATTTTTCCTAGTTATCTTTTTTACTGTGGCAGACAGGTCTGATTCTCTTGTTTCCCAATTCGGTTTATAGAAATATGCTTCACAGCTTATGGCTTAACTATATAATCGTGGTGGTGATTGGTGTAGACTGGCCCACCCATGCCTCTCTTTGAATAGTGATTAATAGCTATTGCCTATTTGCATGTAAAGAGAATTTATTTAAAATGGTTCATTTACTGAAATCAAAATTAGTCCCGTAGATCAGGACAAATGACATGAAATTTCAAGTACCACAAACTTGATATAAACCTAATAAATAAAGAAGTAAACTCTCACTCCTTAGGTACAAAATATGAAAGAATATGTAATCATGACTCATTATTTGGCATAAATAACTGGACCGAGAGTTATAGGAGCAACACTTGGTGCATCAACAATATTTTGTAGATCTTCACTTTCACCTGCCAAATAAGCCTTGAGAAATGCCACGATAATACCGCCAACACCATTCCTCAACAATTCTTTAGAGCCCTTTCCACTCTTGCACACCAAACTTGCCAAAGCCACCTTTGAATCATCCAAGATATCACAATGGCCATAATCTTTAGCTAGAAAATAATAAGCAGGTGGTTTACTCTCGTTGAAAAATTCAGCATGATTGATCCCATTTGGGGCAAATGATGGCATGATGCCCTTAGATTTATTGCTCAAACCTGTGCCTATGATTCCTACAGGCATCGAGAGATTGAAAGAATGTGGGATATAAGTTAGGACTTCGGGCTCGACCCTGCCTGGTGGACTAGGCCCTGCAACTGGGTCCATTCCTAGTAATGCTTTGAATTTTAGGGAAGTTATATCCTGGCTTAGTGCCAGGGAAAATGCTGTTTTTCCACCTCTGCTGTGGCCTAAAAGAGCAAGCCTAGATAGATCTGGTTTCAAATTTTCAGGAAGGATAACCTTTAGGCCAGAAGATAGCCAGTTTGTAACTTTGGTTGCTGTCTTGATTTCATCTTTCATTGACATAATCAGGCACTGGTAAAACTGTAATTGCCAAAGACATGAATATAAGAAAATGATCAAGTGTATATCTATATCGAAGAAAACTATATGGTGTTGACACTTGTTGCTTAGAATGCAGAAATAGTACAATTTCTAGCAAGACACAGAGAAAAGTCCTTGTCTGCAGATGAACTTAGATATCAAAATCTGCTACAATAATTTGAACATAAGTGAACATGGGCGTGAATGACTTTTTTGAGAAGAGAGATTCAGATACAAAGACTTACCTGAGGAGCAACAATGATATATCCATGGGATGATATGTGTTGAAGGAGATGGGAATACCAAGTATTAGCGGTACAGTAACCATGGCAAAAGAGTATTACAGGATAAACACCCCTGGACTCCGGCGTCACGACAAACAACTCTGCCGGAGGCGAAGCTTCATCTGATTTCTTCACTTTGATGGTTTTGACCTTCAAATTTCCACGTGCGAATACTGAAGTCTCAGCTTTTGAACATTTATCATGTAGCCTTGTCATTTTTCTCTTGATGGATGGATGAACTTTAAATGTTGCTACTGTTCTTATATAGTGTCCAATGTATTGAGTTCTCCTCATGGTTGACTGAGAAGGTGCTCATGTAACAATGTTTGGATGGAATCCACAATGAATTAAGTCTACGTAGTTTGGCAATGATGGGTTGGGAGCTTCTATACCACTTAAGGATAGATAGTGCATATTTTTATAGATTTTTTTATGATATATGTTTACTTGATACTTCTTGAATAAACTGTCACAATTGACTTATATTTTACCTTGTGTAGCATAGAATGTGATGGCAGGGATTTAATTAAAGAAAAAAGATCTAGTTTGAATGGGGCAAACAAGAAAGTGGGAATTGAAAGTCAGAATCGAGATTAGTCTAAATTCTGGCATTTCACCTAAACAAGAAGACCTTTGAATTTAGGGCATTTTGCATTATGAAACATGCAATAAAAAAATATTTCACGTTGACTGGCTTTAAACGGTTGGAAAATATTTTGTTGACTTTTTACCTCTTTGAAAGTGTGGCTTTTTAAGCCGTCTATTTATTTGGTAACAAAATTTTAAAACAGAGCCATTTCTTTTTTTTTTTGGTAATAAAAATATTTTTGTGTTTTTTTCTCTATTTATTTAAAATTTGTTTTTCAAGAAGCCTTGAAAAGCCAAACGAAAAAGTCAAACATGTTTGGTTTATGTCGCCCACTACGCTTTCATTTTTAAGTCACAAAATTTGAAGATTATATCTTGATCTCTAAGGATTTATTTTAATAGTTATTTTGAACCACCTCATCTAAACTATATAATAGTCTATATTTATTCTTGTTATATTACATTAATTTGGTTAATGCACTGGATCTTTTAGGATTTCATTTTATTTTAGTGATGATTTATTTTTCTCCTTCTATGAGTTTTTTTACTTAATTATTTGATGTTATGTTGGTTTTTTTTATTTAATTAGTTTAATTTATCGATGATTTGTGCTTTGTTTTCGTTTCTTTTTCTTCATATTTTTTTACGGTTCGGTTAATCTATATAATATGTTTATCATCTTTCACAAAATCATGAGATTATTTTAGTCTCTAATGTTTTTTTTATAGCCATTTTGAGCTCTCTCTTCTTCCGAATTATATGTTAGTCTATATTAATTTTAGTTTTATTACATTAACTTATTTGGTGCATTGACTTTTTTAAGGTCTCATTTTATTTTAGTGCCTATATATTTGGTTTCGTAGCTCCATTTAGATATAAAATTTGAATATACTAAAACTTAACATACTATTTCACAAAACGTAAATATCTATTCTATGAAGTATTTTTGCGTATAGAAAATTTTTGAGTAGTTCTTTTCCCTTGAATAATTTTAACTTTTATTGTTCATTTTTCTATCTTCCAATGTTGTTCAAATATTACTCATGTACCACATTAACTAAGTCATGATTACTAATAAATAATATATTATTTTTATTATTATTGCAACTCAACGGAGTGTATGTTTGAGTAAATAATTGTCACTACGAACTCCACTCAAAATTTGTCATGATGAAATAATTGAGGTAAAGTGGTTGAGAGAGTATATTGATTTGCTTTCGGATGAGATCATTTGATTTGTGATCAAGTATAACTCGATTAATATTATGTTAATTTAACCAAATTAATAATGTGTGGTAAACTATTAAAGAAAAATAAATTTAAGGATTGAGATTGAAGCTGAAAATAACCTTATTTAATTATTTTGTTGAATTGATAACAAATTTTACAAAATACCTTGATATGGTACTTTATTTTATTTTTAATTCCTTAAATTCTGATATATAATTAATGTCTCAATATATATATATATATCTCAAGCTTACATTTTTTTCGAGGGTCATTAAAACATGTCAGTAAATGTCATTTTTCTTATGATATTTTTCGAATGAAAATGAACATTGAGTGCATGCGAATTTTTCTAATATTGTATTTGCCGTATAATTTGATTGGTTTGAATAGGAGTGGTGATGTTGGTAGATATCTTTTCAAATCTTCAAATGCATGTTAACATGCTTCCGTCCATTGGAATTTATTTCCTTGTCTTGATACTTTGAAGAATGGTAACCTTTCTCCGCAAATCTCAAATGAAGTTGTTCAAAGCAATCATTCTTCCTCGCGCTCCTAGGGGAGGGGAGTTTATGCCTAAATCAGCTTTAATTTTTTCAGGATTCACCTCTATTCCTCTCTATGAAAACATATCACATAGAAACTTTCGACCTCGCACACCGAGGGAGATTTTTTTGGATTCAACTTCATTTGATATTTTCTCAATATTTTGTAACACAATGTAAGGTTCTCCCCATGTTTGATTGCTTGAATGGTTTTAACGATCATGTCATCTTTTTAAACCTTCATGTTTCTTCCGATCAAGTTTTTAAACATTTTGTTCACCAGTCACTGATATGTATCTCAAACATTCTTGAATCCAAATGGTATTACTTCAGAGCAATAGATTCCTTTATCAATGATAAAACTTGTTTTTTCTCTGGTTGTACCCTCGGTAAGCATCAAGGAAGCTTATAAGCAACTCAGCAGTCTTCAGTCAAGTCGACCAATGCGTCGATTCCAGACAATGCGAAAAGATCTTTCGGACATGATTTATTTAAATTAGTAAAATCTATGCACATACACCATTTTATTCCTGGTTTTGGAACCAACACGACATTCACAATCCATTTCTGGTATGATACTAGCCTGATGCATTTTGCTTTTAAAGGTTTATTCATCTCTTCAGCTATGTGTTTATTCTTGTCAGGACCCAATGATCTCTTCTTTTGTTTTATATGTTTTACTTGTAGGTCTACATTAAGGTGATGGAGTGCATGTTTTGTGGGTATCCACGGTTAGACCTCATCACCCCAAGCAAGCACATCAGCATTGTGTAAGAAGATCCATGCCCTTTATTCCACTTCTGATGTCAAATCTGACCCAATTTTGAGGGTTTTATTTGGATTACCGAGAACTATTTTTATGTACTCGAGGGCTTCTGCCTCAATTAGTCTCTTTCCTCTGATCCTACCTCAATAAGGTGTGTCTTATTGGCATCTGCATTGTATTCAATGTTTTTCTTCTTCCCCTTCAAGGAATCTTCTCAACGGCCCTGCCTTCTATGACTTTCCATAGAGTTCTGTAAAATAGATGCATATAATTCCTTGTCGAGCCAACTATCTACAATCGCCTCACCTGCTCTTTCTGGAGTTAGGAATCTCAATTCCATGTGGTATGTGGATGTTATGGCTCTAAACAGACTCAATTTGAACGTCCAAATATGACAATATTGTGAGCCAAATGGGCTTTTACCAATAAGAATTCACCATCTTCGCGGCCCTTGGGGAATAAAAGATCCTAAAAAATACATCTCCACGTTTGTCTTTGATATCCCGTTTACCACCTGGACGATGGCTGGATCATATGAAGCATGTTCTCCTCCGGCGGTAGCATGAGAGTCTTCCTCGCATTATTTTTATCACAACAACCTGGACCCCAGGTTATAATAGATGTTGTGTCTCATGTGGGCATATTCTCTTCTTTTTGCTCGGGTTTCTTACTCGTCTCGTCTTGCTATCTTTGATTTCACGTCAACGACGACATGTTTTTTATCTCTGTCATTTACTGCGAGATTTATCCACATAATCACCTAAGTATCCTCTGTAAGAGTTTTTATTCTCAAAATCATGTTTTACGTGTATATAAACATGATAAAATATATGCGGAAGCTTAAATCGAGTATTACCTCCGGCCATTGAAAATTTTGATTTCTCTGTTTTTCTTCTCGGTTGAAGCCTTCTAAGCACTCCACCCTCTCAATAGATGATGTATATTTCTTTATGAGGTGTGTATGCTTAGGGACCTCAATCGCTCTATTTATAGGCGTTTTTTCATACCATCGATGAATGTATCGGGAGCCGAGATTCAGAAGGAGAAACGTGTACGCATCTCATTTTTCTAAAGTGAGCACGTTTGTCAAAATATGTAGGCTTCTTGGCCGTCGCCAACTCCTACACGGTACGTCTTCCTTTCTGATATGTGTCATATTTTTCTTACATTCTCCCACTTGACACATATATCTCATGTACCATAGGAGAAAACAAAATACATGAATCATGGCGATAGGTCATCTTAAAACGAATATTATCTTCCATGTATTACAATGCATTATGTCTCTCAAACTGTATTAACTTAATGAATAAACCCAATGTTTATTCGAGGTCCGACTTTATTGATATTTCTCGAATAACTGAATGTGTGCACAACATATATGAGAAAATATCACATCATAGTTTCATTAATTTGTTCTTACAACAAATATTACATAAAGGAACCAAGTCCCATTCTTTCTGTATGATCCTTAAATTTTAATGGTGGCATGCCCTTAGTCAAAGGATCCGCAATCATCAATTCAGTGCTAATGTGCTCGATAAGTAACTTCTTATCTTTAACACGTTCTCTTATGGCTAAATACTTAATGTCGATGTGCTTGCTTCGACTACCACTTTTGTTATTTTTAGCCATAAAAACAGCAGCTGAATTGTCACAATATATTCTTAATGGCCTAGATATAGAATCCATAATTCTAAGCCCTGAAATGAAACTCTTCAACCATACACCATGTGAGGTTGCCTCAAAACAAGCTACGAACTCAGCTTCCATAGTGGAAGTAGCAGTCAATGTCTGTTTTGCACTTCTCCAAGATACAGCTCCACCAGCTAGCATGAAAATATATCCTGAAGTGGATTTTTTTGAGTCAATGCAGCCAGCGTAGTCTGAATCAGAGTAGCCAATTACTTCCAAATTCTCAGTTCGTCTGAACATAAGCATATAATCTTTGGTCCCTTGAAGGTACCTCATGACTTTCTTTGCAGATTTCCAATGGTCTAAACCTGGATTACTCTGATATCTTCCCAACATCCCAACAATAAATGCAATGTCAGGTCTAGTGCAAACCTGAGCATACATCAAGCTTCCGACAGCAGAAGCATAAGGAATGTTTTTCATTTGTTCCCGCTCTAGATCATTCTTTGGGCATTGGCTCAAATTGAATTTATCACCTTTCACAACGGGAGCTATACTTGGTGAACAATCTTTCATCCGATATCTCTCTAAAACTTTGTTTATATAGGTTTCTTGAGACAGACCTATAATCCCTCGAATTCTGTCTCTATGTATCTTAATGCCAATGACATAAGATGCCTCACCCATATCCTTCATATCAAAGTTTTTAGAGAGAAATTGTTTCACCTCATATAACAGACCCTTATCATTGGTTGCAAGTAATATATCATCCACATATAGAATAAGGAAACAAACCTTGCTCCCACTGACCTTCTGGTATATACATTGATCCATGGGGTTCTCAACGAATCCGAATGAAGAGATAACATCATGAAATTTTAAATACCATTGACGGGAGGCTTGTTTCAATCCATATATAGATTTCTTAAGCTTACAAACCAATTGCTCACCATTACTAGAGAAGAATCCTTCACGTTGTTTCATATAAACCTCTTCTTCTAGTTCTCCATTGAGAAAAGCCGTTTTCACATCCATTTGTTGTAAATCTAAGTCAAAATGTGCAACTAATGCTAGAATGATACGAAGAGAATCTTTCTTAGATACAGGAGAAAAAGTCTCATTGTAGTCGATTCCTTCCTGCTGAGTGAATCCTTTAGCAACAAGTCTTGCTTTATACCTTTCAATGTTGCCTAATGAGTCTTTCTTTGTTTTGAAGACTCATTTACATCCAATGGCTTTTACACCATCAGGCAACTGAACAAGTTCCCAGACTCCATTAACTGTCATAGAATTCATCTCTTCTTTCATAGCATTAAACCATAGTTTTGACTCATTACAACTCATGGCTTGTGAAAACGTTTCAGGATCATTTTCGGCTCCGATGTTAAAGTCCGATTCTTGTAAATACACAACATAATCACTAGATATAGCTGATCTTCTTATTCTAGTAGATCTCCTTAGGTTGTTTGGTTGATCAACAATTTCTTGTTGTTCTTCATTAACAACTTGATCTACTGGATTTTCATCAGCAATTTGTGGAACTTCAGTAACTAGTTGTCTAACACCCATTTGGTCTTGAGGGGTGTGAATAACGACCAATCTGTCATTTGAATAAGAGGGTTGTGCATTAATGTGATCATTCTCAAAAATTATGTCATGATCACTCCCACTAATCAAATCATTCTCAAGAAATTTTACATTTTTTGATTCCACAATTCTAGTGTTGTGAGATGGACAATAGAATTTGTACCCTTTGGATTTTTCGGCATACCCAATGAAATATCCACTTATAGTTCTTGGGTCCAGTTTCTTTTCATGTGGGTTATAAACTCTTATTTCAGAAGGACAACCCCAAACGCGTATATGTTGCAAACTCGGTTTCCAACCTTTAAATAACTCAAATGGCGTCTTTGGGACAGGCTTAGTTGGAACTCGGTTTAATATATACACAGCTGTCTTAAGAGCTTCAATCCACAAAGATTTAGGAAGTTTAGAGCTACTAAACATGCTCCTCACCATGTCCAATAATGTTCGGTTTCTCCTCTCAGCTACGCCATTTTGGTCCGGAGAACCAGGCATAGTATATTGGGCAACAATCACATGTTCCTGGAGAAACTTTGCAAACGGACCAGGTGCTTGTCCATTCTCAGTGTATCTACCATAATATTCTCCACCTCTATCTGTTCTCACAATCTTAATATGTTTTCCACATTGCTTCTCCACTTCAGCCTTAAAAACCTTAAAGGCTTCTAGTGCTTCGTTTTTGTTATGAAGCATGTAGATATACATGTATCGTGAGTAATCATCAATGAAAGAAATGAAGTATTTCGGACTTTTCATGTCCATATCTGGACAACATATATCTGAATGTATGATTTCTAATATTTCCGTACTCCTCTTGGCACCCTTTTTAGACTTATTGGTCTGCTTTCCCTTAATGCAGTCCACACAAGTCTCAAAATCAGTAAAATCTAAAGTACTGAGTACTCCATCATTTACTAATCTTTTAATTCTCTCTATGGAGATGTGTCCCAATCTCCTGTGCCACAATATAGAGGAATCTTCATTTATAACACATCTTTTAATACCTCCCTGAACATGCATAGTGGTGTTATTATTTTGTAAAGAAATAGAGAAAAGACCATCAATCATTGTACCATTTCCAATAAGATTTGATTTATAAAACAAATTTATTGATTTATTCAAAAACTGAAATGAATAACCAAGAGGTACAAGTTTTGAAACTGAAATTAAATTCCTAGAAAAACTAGGAACATAAAAGGTCTTTTCTAATTTTAAAATATAACCACTATTCAACACTAGGCAGCAAGTCCCAATAGCCTCCACATGCGAAGACATCTTGTTTCCTGAATAGATGCTTCGCTCAATTTCTATTGGCTTCCTTAGGTTTTACATACCCTGCAAGGTATTTGTAACATGGATTGTAGAACCAGAATCAATCCACCATGTGTTATAAATCATATTAACCATATTAGATTCATAACAGACAAATGAAGTAGGAATACCTTTCTTTTCAAGCCAGTCCTTAAATTTATTGCAATCCTTCTTAATGTGTCCCGTCTTTTTACAGAAGAAACACTTGGATTCTTTCTTGATGTCAGGTTGGGGTGGAATTATTCCTTTCCCTTTTCCCTTGACTTTGGCTTGCTTTTTATACTTTCCTTGTGTTGTCATAAAAACATTATCACTTGTTTCCATCAACAGCCTTCCTTCCTCTTGAACACACATGGTCATTAATTCATTAATCGACCATTTATCCTTATGTGTGTTGTAGGAAATTTTGAAGGGTCCATATTGTTGTGGAAGAGTGCATAAAATGTAGTGTACAAGAAAAGTTTCAGACATTTCCACTTCAAGTGTCTTTAGCCGAGCCGCTATGTCCCGCATCTTCATGATGTGCTCTCGCACACCTCTCACACTGGTGAGCCTTAATGAAGAGAATTCCATAATTAGGGTGCTTGCAAGAGCCTTATCTGAAGACTCAAACTGTTCATCAATAGCCTTCAGTAATTCTTTGACATTATTATGCTGATCGACAGAACCACGCATACCAGCAGAGATTTTGGTCTTTATGAACATTACACAGAGTCGATTAGATCGCTCCCATTTTTCATAAAGATCAACATCATCCGGAATGCCGTTTTCAATAATAGCAGATGGTTCGTCTTTCCGTATAGCATAATCAATATCCATCCACCCTAATTGAAGAAGAATTCTTTCTTTCCAAATTTTATAATTATCGCCCTTTAGATCGGGAATGTCACATTTCATATCAGAAAAAGTCGCAGGTTGCATAACTGCACAAAATATCATATGCTTAAAATTTTGAGACAATATCATGTTTTACCAATGTAATTCATGTTTTAAAAATCTAGTGACATAAAATTTGCCTGTGGGCTAAAATTTTAATTCAATAAGATTTTTCTATAACTTTATGATAAAACTATCAAAATGTATTTTCCTTAACTCCTGTGGGTAAATTAAGAAAAATATAATTTGATATTTTAACCTACTTAGTTATATAAATATAATAAAAATCCCTGTGGGGTAAATTTTATTATGTTTATATAATTAATTACAATTGATGTCCATTATGTGAACCAAATACACTTAATGCATAATTTTTTCATAAATAAGGATGCTGTGGCTATTCCTTAATTATTTAAAATTATACGGTTCACCGGACAAAATTTTGGCTTTTCTTAATGCTTTATATAATAATTATTTCGCAATCAACACTTTCCAAGAGTGCTCCCAGGAAAGATAGGTAGTGCTAAGGCCCTTTAAATACCCAACTCCTAGACAGAGCAACGTTCCTCAGGGAGACCAGTGGCTAGTCAAGGCAATTTAAACCGATCTATGAAGAACTCTCTCAGATCATGTTTTCTCACGTTACCTCATAATTATTATTCAACTGAATTATCCACATTTATGTGAATCTTTATAAGCCAAAATTTTTCATATTTAATAACTTTATATTCACATTTTTACTGAATATGAACAATTACATTCCTCATCAGTTTTTCTCTTCAATCAGAGTAGTGATAAAGTGAGGATCACATTTACATAAAATGTGGGCTCCTCATCAGTTTTTCTCTTTTATCAGAGTAGTGATAAAGTGAGGATTATTTGTTCATTTGTGAATATCTGAAATATTTTATTATATTCACATCTTACTTGATATGTTCATTTCAAATTATAAAACTTAATATAATTTGATATGAACACAATGTGAATATTGTTTTACCAAAATATTTTTCAATACAATTTGCATTTTAAATTTCAAGAATAAATGCAAACATAATATTAAATTTGCATGTACACATCAAACACTTATCCATAATATTTGACATTTTATATAACATGCAAAAATAATTTCTAAACTTGTATTGAAAATTGCACTGAATTTGGAAATATTTTAATGTGTACAAATTATTTAACCAAATGCTATATGTATACCGAATTATACATATAACTTAATTACACATTATTTATTTATTTATTATTATTATTATTATTTTAAAAATAATAATAATAACCGAAACATGCAAGCAAATTCAAATTGTGTGGGACCATCATTTTATTTTATTATTATTATTATTATTATAATAAAATAATGCAATAAGAATAATTGGATTCATGAATGTCATGCATTCAACGACAAGATGCTTAATACATGGGTCTCATACCATTTAATTCATATGGAAGACTTCACGTGATATCTGAGGAATGCTGTCTTCACGAATGCATCTTAATATATCACGAAGGCTTCAACTTCTCCGAAAAATTTTCAGAACCCTTCATCTTAAAAGTTTCATTTCTCAAAAAATTTTAAAAAATTCAGAAAATTGTATATTATTTTCAAGATCTCATTCGAGAATTCTGAAGTGCAACGTGAAGAAACTTTTCGAAAAAATTTTCAGGTACGTAAACTTTCTTAAAGTTCATATCCAAACTTCAAGATCCTTACGCAAATTTCAAAAAATTTCAAGGCAGAGGTATCACTGCTCTGATACCAAATGTAAGAGTTTTTATTCTCAAAATCATGTTTTACGTGTATATAAACATGATAAAATATATGCGGAAGCTTAAATCGAGTATTACCTCCGGCCATTGAAAATTTTGATTTCTCTGTTTTTGATTTCTCTGTTTTTCTTCTCGGTTGAAGCCTTCTAAGCACTCCACCCTCTCAATAGATGATGTATATTTCTTTATGAGGTGTGTATGCTTAGGGACCTCAATCGCTCTATTTATAGGCGTTTTTTCATACCATCGATGAATGTATCGGGAGCCGAGATTCAGAAGGAGAAACGTGTACGCATCTCATTTTTCTAAAGTGAGCACGTTTGTCAAAATATGTAGGCTTCTTGGCCGTCGCCAACTCCTACACGGTACGTCTTCCTTTCTGATATGTGTCATATTTTTCTTACATCCTCGTTTAATCAATTATCGGAACCATGTATGCCGTTGTCTTCGGATACTTCTTGATCGATTACTTGTGGAGAAAACGTTGAGCTAAGTGTTCCAAGCTTCCAATGTTTCCGGAAGATAGTTTGTTGAACCAAGCAAGTGCGCATCCTGATAGAGTGGTTCATAAAATCTTACAGTACGAGGCGTCACGAATGTCGTATAATTATGTTTTTGTATAAAAATCTGCCAATGTGATCTTGCGGATCACAAGTTCCTTCAAATTCTGTGAGGGTGGTGATTTTCATTCCTGTAGGCCAGCAGTTACACGACCAAGATGGCCATAGTAAATGGGCTATCGAGCGGGCAGGATTGCCAAAGACTTTTCTTCCCCATTCATTGTGTATGACCTATGGCCAGAAATAGTTCGCAAGGACTTTACAGCTTGCGCAGGGGCGCCCTCCGCGTTGCTTTGCGCCTCGTCCTCCATATGGGCGGTCTACTTCTTGCAATGACCTGGTGGAGCCTTCCCTTCACCCATTGTTTTCTTTACTTAATCATCTTTTTTGCTTTCGGAAGACTTGCTTTCAAATTAAGTATTTTTAGCTTAAGTGGTGACGTATAAAATAAAATAAATTTTATAGATAAAAGATTTCAATACACAGTATGTGGGCAAGCCTATCCTTCGGAAAGCTGTTTGCGAGAGCAGCACAAGGGGCAGAACTGGGGAGGTGGGCTGAGCTAAGTGAAAATCAAAGTTTTTTTTATGTAAAAAATTAATGATAATTTGTGCGTCAAAATACAACAAGAATTTAATATATCACAATGAACGATATTTCGACCAAATAAACAGATGAATAAGTCAAAAAAATGAAATTATACAATATTTTTTTATTGCAGACAAACTCTCACAAAACCGTATTACTAGTTAATTTTATAAAACAGATCTTTAACTCAATTTGTCATGTAGATTGATGATATCATCAACATAGATCTATTCTATTTATTGAGAAAACATTAATATTATGTATTTTCGAGATCTTCTATTATAAACGAAAGATTTGATATTTATATTAATACTTTTCAATCTAAGCACATCCAAAGTAAGCCTAGAAATTCACACTTAGCAAAGTGACAAAGATATTATTAAATGTACTGTTCAAAATTAAGATGACTTGAGTAATCTATATATCTATTATATATCTATTATTATATCTTTATATGTGAATTTCCCATTTACCCCTTATTAATTACTTGTGTTACATTAATTTCTTATTAAAATTTGTCTTTTTTTTCCTCTCCTTATTAATTACCCCTTTATTAATTACTTGTGTTACATTAATTTTATATTTAAATTTGTCTTTTTTTATCTCCTTATTAATTACTTGTTTTACAATGTGCATTCCCACTTATTTATCTTATTAAGTGAGTGTCTTTTTTTCCTCCTTATTCATATTTTAAATATGCGTGATTATTAATATTTAATTTTTTATTTCTACACACATTATAATATTTTATTTTTATCCGATGATATCTTTTCATTATTAATTGAGTGTCTTTTTTTCCTCCTTATTCATATTTTAAATATGTGTGATTATTAATATTTAATTTTTTTATATCTACACACATTATAATGTTTTATTTTTATCCAATGCTATATTTTCATTATGTGAATTAGTATTTGAGGTTTTTTGTGCCTACCCACATTATAATATATTATTTTTAATCCAATGATTTAGATTTTTAATGCACATTAATTTCTTATTTAAATTTGTCTTTTTTTCTCTCCTTATTAATAACTTGTTTTACAACGTGCATTCTCACTTATCTTCTTATTAATTGAGTGTATTTTTTTCCTCCTTATTCATATTTTAAACATATGTGATTGTTAATATTTAATTTTTTTATGTCTACACATATTATAATATGTTATTTTTATTCTATGATATCTTTTCATTATGTGAATAGGTATGTAGTTTTTTTTTGTGCCTACCCACATTCTAATATGTTATTTTTAATACAATTATTTAGATTTTTTATTTATCTTTTCATTATGTAAATTAAATTAATTAAAGTTTAAAAATAACCCATTATCGTTTGTGACGTGGACTATAACTTATGCGTTTAAAAAAATATTTTTAGCAAAGGTTTATATTAAAAAATATTTTAACAAAATATGGTCAAAAAATTTATTATGATATAATTTTTTTATAAAAATATTTTTAAATTTTTAAATCTATTTACTTGTGACAATTCGTTATAATTTATGTGTTTAATTAAATTTTTTTGCAACCGAAATTTTTTTACGGTTTATATTTATAAATTATTTAAAGAAAACACGTAAAAGATCATTGTGATTTGAGCCGTCGATTTGGGTTGAAATTTTGTCGACTCATTTAAAGGTGAGCCTAAATGAGCTCGCACGAGTTTATGTTAAATATCTATAAATATAATATTATCGATTTTGAATCATGAATTATTGATATAAAATGGAAAATATCATTTTGATTTTAAAATTGTGATATTACTGTGTTGTCTAAAAATTGTGGGTTGTCGAGATATTTTGGCAGTCACTCAAGAGTGCCAAAGTTGACATTTGAGTTTTATTTTTGGATTCCTGACAATATGTTCGTCAACATATTATTTTTAAGTTCGTTTTATCAGTATCGTGAGGAGTAAATTTGTTTATTACAATAAATAAATATTATCATCTCTTTAAATTAATATTCACTTTCATGTATGTGTCTTGGTAAAATGAGGAACAATAAATTCAAGAAAATGAATACACAAAAGTCTGGGGCGAAACCAACATTATATGGTAGCGGGAATTAATATATATTTTTTTGTGAATTTATCGATGTTAAGACGATGTATAATAAATCTTATATCATAATATATAAAATTTCAAACTTATAAATGAAATAAATCGAACATATATGAAATATATAAAATTTCATTACATATACGATCAAGTAATTATTTATAATTGTATTTTATTATACAAGAATTCTTGTCAAACTCAGTGATTGTAGATCTAACATCTATTAAATCAGCAAACTAAAGAGCGTGTCAATTAAATTAATCGAGTAACCATATATTCTTGAATTTCTTAATTAATTTTTTATCTTGATAATTTGTTTCATTTAATATTTTAAGATACCGTCACTATAACTAAAGACATATTTTTTTAAAATGTTCATGAGGACTCAATCACTAACTCATATGGAAAAACATTTATCTATATACTGTATTGAAAATATTCTAATTAATTCAGCGCATGTGCTGAAAATTTTATAATTAATTAAGAAAAATTCATTTACAATAATCATATTTAATCTTTTTAGACTAACATCATTTATTTCATAAGATATTCATCGCAATTATTTATTTATATGTTAATCTTTAAATCTGAATTATGATGTCTATTGTTTTTCTAAAAGTTCTTAAATAATGATTTAATACATTTATTCAACACTTCAATATTAACATTTTAAAATATATTAAGTTTATATTGTATGTGTGCAACATTTCTGATCATGATTATAAAAATTCAAAAAAAATATCTAAAAATGAATTAGGTAGAATATAAAAAATTACACAATTAATCAAAAGAGAGAAAATAAAAACTAAATAATTGTCTATTACATAATAAACTACTAATACCGACTTCTAAAGATTGAAGTCGATGAGAGTGGAAGCACTATGTACTTAAAAATAAAAAGCTAATGCTTGAATGAGTCATACTGCAAAGTTAGTGAAGTAAAAACGAAGGACAAAATGAGTTAATAAAAATATTATAACGGGCTAACTTGAATGAAGCTCGTATATATAAGTATCTCACTTGGTCCCACATTATGTTTTGTCACTGTACAAAGCGAAAGTTCATCAGTATTCTACATTTTCTTATTTTTCTCTTGATTTCAAATTTAATTTCATCATCTATTGATCTTTAGAGATATATTAGAATTTTTTCTAAACATCTAATCTTAAATTTGATCAATTAAAAAAATAATTATTATACTTTGTATATAATAATAAATAGATTAATATATTTGAAGATAGAAAAAGTAACGAATTGAGAAGAATAAAAAAATGATGTTAGAATTAATACTATAATTATCTAATTTCGATATTAAATTTAACATCCTACATTCGAAAATATGTTTATTGAGGTAAAGACTATGATGATAAACCAAAAACAATATTTTATTTATCATTGTAATGTAATCATAATATGATCATTATTCGGAATCAGAAACTGATGTACTTTGACTTTTTAATTAAATTGTATAAACAATTCTTTCATTATTTTTAAGTGGATATACATGTTAAATTTATTAAAATTAAATAGTAGAATTTAATGATGAATATGAATGTATTAATTCAACTTTCAATTTGGGTTTTGGGATTTTTTGAACATGCTATATATATATATATATATATATATATATATATATATATATATATATATATATATATATATATATATTTCTGATTTTTCGTTTATTTTAAATATAAATTTTCAAATAGATGAAAAATGATTTTTGTTCTCTATTACTTATGTAGAATATCAAGTATATATTCTACTCAAATGTCTTATAAATTCATATGATTTAGTAAAAGGTTATTTGCATAAACCTATTTGTTGGATAAAATAATTGATCATGTTGGGTAGAGTAATTGAAATGTTGCGCTTGAGTTGTTGCACTATTTAAATGATTTGATTTGCACTGTTACCATAATCTATAGGTTTTGATAAAACAGTAAACGCTTGAGCCAACAATTGGTATCAGAGCCAAGATCGCGACTTTGATTTTCATTGATTGCAATTGATGCAATTATTAGGAGATAGATTGTTGGGTACAATAATTGTCCACGATGGATAGGCACTTGAGCTGTTACACGATTTAAAGATTTGACTTGCATCGTTAGTATCAGTTATAGCTTTTGGTAAAACGACAAACGCTCGATCCTACATTATTCAATTGTAAAGCTAGCAGAAACATGTTGCATCAATTTTTTGTTTTGAATTGGTCCCTTACATGTTACTCGATTTTTAAATTTAGAAGCATTCTACGGTTTTCAAATATTATTATATATTGAATTATAATAAATCCATTTCAAATTGGATAAATATAGAATAAAAATCATGTAAATATTATTAACAAAAACATTTATATGAAATACTGGCTTGGTCGATAATCAAAATAAGAAATAAACAAATTTTGATCTTTGAGTGAGAAATAAGATGTTTAAAGAAAGTTATAATTGACACAATGAAATAGTGCACTTACATGCATTTGTCACTGTATTTTGCAACTAAAATGTCAAAAATGTTTCCACATATTATTTTTATATCATATTTAAAATAATTATGAATCCTAATTTTTATTATTTTGAGTTGACCTTTGTTATGAAAAATCATTGTGAATAAATTGTTGAAAATTCTTATATCTATGTATATAACATATTAATATATCAACCTAAGTTCAGGTATTAAAAAACTACAAAATGAACTTATTAATCTTCAATGTACACAAATTATATTGTAAATATATATGACAATTAAGACAATGAAGTAGAATATATATATATGTTCACATCTAACAAAATATATAGACAAGAAAAACAATAAAAAATATTTTTTCTAGATATAAATATTTTTTAATAACTTTTTACATTGAGTTAGAGAAGATAAAAGAGAAAAAATATTAACTCTTTTGGGTTACACAAAAAATAGAAATGGAAGAAGTGTTTGTCATACAATGAATTAATTTTTCAAATTAAACGTATACTATAAAGTTATATTTACTACTCAAACCTTATAAATGCAATGAATTTTTCTCAAGATAAGGGCACACAAATGATCCCGTGAAGATATTTAAACAATTAAAAAAATAAATATATTATTTTTCTGGATGTAATACCAATATGACATTAGTAATTTAATTGTGCTAATTATACTTATGAGTTAATATGAAATATTAAAATAAGTATAATAAGAGTCAGTAAAAAGATGATTTATTGTAAAAAAATATTATTATTATAAATTACAAACAAATGACAACATTTAATCAATATTTTTTTAAATCGGTCCATCAGTACTTTTTATTTGATGATAAATTATTATAATAATATGTAGTTTATAAGTTATCAAGTATAATTGGGTGTATTCAATTCAGTGTTTTGATGACTTTTAATGACTTTTTTAAATGATAGACTTTTATGGATTTGATAAATTTTTATTGACTTTTATAGAATCTCACAGATTTATAAACAGATTCATGTAGACTTTTTTGCAAGATTTTTATAGACTTTTGTGGATTTTTTTTTATAAAATTATATAAATTTTGTACTTAACTATAACATGTGATTTTTTTATTGATTTCTTTGAACCAATAATTAATTGACATATATATTATATTCAGTTTGAAATTATTTTCAATATTTATATTAATAAATAAATTTACTTATTTAGGCTGCGTTTGGTTTTAAGGATAGGATAAACTAATGATTAGTATGTAAATGATAAAGAAAATGATTGTGGTTTGATTGTAATATATGGTGTAAAATAATATTGTGTTTGGTAAGATTTTTAAGTGTAGAATAATTTTGAATTTTTTGATGAAAAGACAAAATTGCCCTTCTCCTTCGCGGCGGCGGCGATGGCGACAGTGTCGGCGGCGACGGTGACGGCGACAAACGGCCGGTGGGAGAAAACGGCAGGCAGCGTCAGCGGCGGCCTGCCGGTGGTCGGCGGTCCGGCGGCGGCCGGAAACGGTCGGCGGAGTCAGCGGCGGCCGGCCGGTGGACGGCGTTCAAGCGGCGGTCGGTCGGCGGCGGCGGTCCGGCGGTGGTCGGCCGGTGGTTGGCCGGCGGCGGTAATGGCGGAGGCGGCGGTCGGTGGCGGGAAGTGGTGGTGAGTTTGAATATAAGAGAAGGGTAAAATTGGAAAAATAGGAGGTATTAAGAGTTGGATAAATAATCCTAGGGGGTGAGGAGGTATTATTTTAACCTACCTAATATAACCTAATCATTCATAGGAGGGATTGAGTAGGTTAAATAATCACGCGTATGGTGTGCTGTCGTTGACCCACCAAAATTAAATTCCTACTCTCTAGATAAAATTAGTGTAATGATGAGCAGGGTCGAATCCACAGGGAACGGGAGATTTATTTCTTTCGAGCAAAATGCAAATAAATGGGGGATTTGTTTGATATGAATTAAATAAAATACTAGAACTAATTTAATATGCAAGAAGAAATAACAAATCAAGGTGAATAACTAATTAAATATAAATTAATATTACCAAGCTCGATTCAAGGGATTTTTTTTACTATTCAATTGTATCACTGTTCATCGGCTAACATATATTTATTCATGCAGATACAAGCAATTAACCTTAGAATTATAGGGATAGCCGCTAAAATTCTTGCTTTTTCCTAAAATAATTGACCAAACCCAGCATCCAGTCAAAACTTATTAATAATTAACTGGGCACGATAGCGTTCCATATTAATTAAAAATAGCATTTTCGTTTTGTGAAAACAATTAATCCTAAATCTAACAACCGAGATAGCTGCAATTGATAGATCGAGTTTCGTTAATTTATTTAGATTAAATATGCTATGATAGCACAACACCTAATCTATCGCTACTCATGTACCAATCGTTCATGACAATTACGGATCACTGAATTCATGGTTAGCAGTAGAAAATCATATATCGAATTAAATTGTCAGATTAATCGAGATATAAATTTCATATAAATAAATCATAAATCAACGAATACTTGAACAAAACATGAATATTAAATTAAAGTGCAAAAAGCCTCACAGTGATAAATCGAAATAGTAAAAATATCCCTTGAATAGAAATAAAACTTAGCCTAAAGTTGTGGAAGGAAGTTGAGAGAAAATCTTTCTGCCGTCTATTCTCTCTTCACGTTGGATTGTGGAGGAAGAATATCTAAGGCTGCCTCCTTGATTTGAACGTAGGTTAGGTTTTGAAAGAAAAGGGGGTCTAAAGCTAAAAAGCCCATTAATCCAAATTAAAACCTAATCACTAAAAAATTAAAAGATAATATGAAATATCTACTAAAAAATATAGAGTTTTTTTATGGAAAAAAAACTCTATCTTTTATTTCTTCTTTGATATGAAAATTCTTCAATTCTCACTAAGCAGCCGAGGAGCATTCATAAGGCGTGATCACGCCTTATCCAAAAACCAGTTCTGAATTTTTTTTGTTCAAGTCTTCCACTACGATCATATCGACAACTTTAATTGTGATATAAAATCACCTTTTTAGCCCAATTTTATCGCATGAACAGAAAACTTCATCCTACAATAAATCACACAAAAATGTGTCAATTAAGCACGTTGAAAGTGGTAACAATGAGAGATATGACAACAAAAAATACAAACTATTATGATCCTATCAAATCTCCCACACCTAAACCATGTTTGTCCTCAAGCATAAAGGAGTTCAATTTATTATCTCAACTCATTATCCTCTTTCCGCTTCATTTACTTGTCCGTAAAATATTTTTTTTTCATGCACCAAAGAAATTTAATTGTTGTGCATCTGACTACCAACATCATGAGCAATTGCTTCCATCCGAATGTGTAGAAATAAAATGCATAGGGTCCAAACACTCCTCATAGGATTCGCTCATTTCACTCGTAAGTGTCTAGGTATGTATCAAAGAGCACTCATGTCAAAACACTGAAAATTTTTACCATAAGCTTGCAAATATATCACATCCTCCACCAAATGAATGAATTAAGATGCACAAACAGGGCTGTAAATGGGTTGTACCGTGGCTAGAGGTCAGGTAGGAAATAAGTACAACGGTTTATGGAACTGAAGAACACATACACACTTTCAACAAAGATAATTGCATCATGTTAACAATAACATCTTCAATCTCATTATAACATCCAAGAACATTTTTTTCTTCGTTGCTCTTATTTTCCTTCTCACTCTTTTTTTTTTATTTTTTTCATTATACATATGTATTTTTTCTCTTTTTTTTTATTTTTTTTTCATAAGAAGCTTTTTTTTCAGTAGATGTTTTCTAACAAGTCGTTTGAGACAACGATTTCGAGCATTAATCACTCCATCTCAACAATTTACGCTTTTTTGGCTCAAAGCGATGCTAAATGCGAAAAGTGTGTATACTTCTCCAATTCAAGGTTCAAATAGAGGGATAACCAACAAAAAGGATTTATCATGGCTTCTAACGTGGTTATTTTCCAACAAGTAGGCTCAGGCTCGAACTTGGCTCACTAAGGGTTAATGAATCAGGGTAGGCTCAAAGAACGGCTAAGATGACGCGAAAGAAAATGGTTTGAACCTAATGCCCTTTACTTTGTTTATGCACCTAATCCATCACAAGGTATCAACAAAGACATGTATAACAAGGCAAGTTCTAGAAAAATCAACAATGTATGACTAACACACAATCAAGAAAAAATTGGAGCATGATATGATGATTGCTCATAGGCCCAAAGCTCACAAAAAAAAATGGTATGTGTGTTAGACCATATACACTTGTCATTTCAACACAGTATCAAGAGCAATTTCCCATAAATGTAGCAGGAAGAATGCAAAATCAGTTGCACACAGAGAATACATCAGTTTTTTTTTTTTTTTTCATAGACTCGCTTCAGAGGCATTTAAGATTCAAATGAGAGAGATAACGAATAAACACTAAATGTTGTATGGATCAAACAACTTCACTTTGCCGGACTCTCTCATCTCTTTCTTCTTTATTTTTTTCCGAATAAACATGCAAAAAATTTGAAACAAAATAGAAATTGAAACGAGAAATAAGGCTATATACCCCCTCCCACACCTATATGTGACAATGTCCTCAATGACACAAAATTTAGATGCGCATCATAGACAATAAAAGCAAGCAAGAGAAGTTAGAGAACTCCCCTGAAAATTGTTGGACATCATAGAGCAAAACTTTCTATTGTCGTGGCGGTATTGAAGAAGCCTGCGAGAGAAGATGTGAAAGGGGTGAGAACAAATAGAATAAATAAAAGAAACGTAAATTCTTTTTTTTAAAATAATAATAATACTTTTATTTGCCCTTGAGACAACATCAGAAGATGTTTTCTTATAAGGCGTGATCACGCGCTGTTAAGAGACATCTTTTGCATATAGGGCCAAAATTTTTCAAAATCAGAAGATGTTTTCTCACAAGGCGTGATCACGCCTTGCTAGAAAACATCTACTGTGTGTAAGACAATTTTTTTTTTTCAGAAGATGTTTTCGGACAAGGCGTGATCACGCCTTGTCAAAAGACATCTACTGTATTTAGGGCAAATTTTTTTTTTTTTTTTTTTTGGTGCAGAAGTGATATTCTTGTAAGGCGTGATCACGCCTTGTTAGAAGACATCTTCTGCACAAAGGTAACAAAAATTGTACTATTTGAAAAAAATAAAAATAAAAGAAATTAAAAATAATAAGAACAAAAAATTTGGGTTGCCTCCCAAAAGCGCTTGATTTTTAGTCGCCGGCTTGACCCTCAAAAACTCTCATTCAAAGAGCGGTTGACGCCCAAAGTACGTGTCATATGACACCATATATGGGTCTTGGTTCCATGTGCCCTCAAGTTTGGCTTGATGTATGCAATGTAAGCTCGTCTCTTCAACAAAACGTGACTTTAAATAATAGGCATGAGATGAGTGTATCATAGTTAGCTCTTGAAGAAAAAAATCTGTTGAAATCGGCAATGGAGAAAGACAAGGATCTCCTAGATGTATATATGATGATATTATCGCCGAGCTCAAATCGATAGTCTCAGGAGCTTGTTCAGCTCTCAACTTCATTGGTGCCTCATCTTCGTTTGATATTTCTTCCAAAACTTCTTTAGACTGAGGCTCGACAGTTTCCTCATTCAATGCCACGCGCTTGTTTACCATATCATTCAATCGAGTTATGATTATTTCAAGACTATATCCCTCATCTTCTTGATGCTCGAAAGGTTGGTCTGTAAAATCAGATTGGTTAATTTCTGGAGTGTATTGGTGTCTCCAACTCTGCAGCGAAGGATCCCAATACTGATGGTAGTCAAAGTCGGCCATATCATTTAGCAAATATATCACATTGTCTTCACCTCGACTAAGTAGTGGACTTCCAGTTGTTATTGCTCCATTAAATACCCATCTTCGTGTAACTGCATCCAAACCTTTAAGGAAAATTCGAATAAGAACATAGTTAGAAAAATCATGATTCCTGAATGTTGTTGCTAAATTATTGAATCTCTCCCATGCTGCATAGAATGGCTCTTCGGTTTGTTGGGAAAAACTTGTGAATACTTGTCGATGAAACATCTCGAAGTATTTCACAACAAAAAAAATTCTCAAATTCTTCTTTTCTTGATAAAATCACCTGCACAAGAAGAATGAGACAAAAAATAACGAAACTCGAAAAAAATTAACCTTGCACCGTTCCCCGGCAACGGCGCCAAAATTTGGTGTGCTGTCGTTGACCCACCAAAATTAAATTCCTACTCTCTAGATAAAATTAGTGTAATGATGAGCAGGGTCGAATCCACAGGGAACGGGAGATTTATTTCTTTCGAGCAAAATGCAAATAAATGGGGGATTTGTTTGATATGAATTAAATAAAATACTAGAACTAATTTAATATGCAAGAAGAAATAACAAATCAAGGTGAATAACTAATTAAATATAAATTAATATTACCAAGCTCGATTCAAGGGATTTTTTTTTACTATTCAATTGTATCACTGTTCATCGGCTAACATATATTTATTCATGCAGATACAAGCAATTAACCTTAGAATTATAGGGATAGCCGCTAAAATTCTTGCGTTTTCCTAAAATAATTGACCAAACCCAGCATCCAGTCAAAACTTATTAATAATTAACTGGGCACGATAGCGTTCCATATTAATTAAAAATAGCATTTTCGTTTTGTGAAAACAATTAATCCTAAATCTAACAATCGAGATAGCTGCAATTGATAGATCGAGTTTCGTTAATTTATTTAGATTAAATATGCTATGATAGCACAACACCTAATCTATCGCTACTCATGTACCAATCGTTCATGACAATTACGGATCACTGAATTCATGGTTAGCAGTAGAAAATCATATATCGAATTAAATTGTCAGATTAATCGAGATATAAATTTCATATAAATAAATCATAAATCAACGAATACTTGAACAAAACATGAATATTAAATTAAAGTGCAAAAAGCCTCACAGTGATAAATCGAAATAGTAAAAATATCCCTTGAATAGAAATAAAACTTAGCCTAAAGTTGTGGAAGGAAGTTGAGAGAAAATCTTTTTGCCGTCTATTTTCTCTTCACGTTGGATTGTGGAGGAAGAATATCTAAGGCTGCCTCCTTGATTTGAACGTAGGTTAGGTTTTGAAAGAAAAGGGGGTCTAAAGCTAAAAAGCCCATTAATCCAAATTAAAACCTAATCACTAAAAAATTAAAAGATAATATGAAATATCTACTAAAAAATATAGAGTTTTTTTATGGAAAAAAGACTCTATCTTTTATTTCTTCTTTGATATGAAAATTCTTCAATTCTCACTAAGCAGCCGAGGAGCATTCATAAGGCGTGATCACGCCTTATCCAAAAACCAGTTCTGAATTTTTTCTGTTCAAGTCTTCCACTACGATCATATCGACAACTTTAATTGTGATATAAAATCACCTTTTTAGCCCAATTTTATCGCATGAGCAGAAAACTTCATCCTACAATAAATCACACAAAAATGTGTCAATTAAGCACGTTGAAAGTGGTAACAATGAGAGATATGACAACAAAAAATACAAACTATTATGATCATATCAGCGTACCAAACAGCTGACTAAGTAGGATAAAAAAAATTATCCCCCCTTATCCCTCAAACCAAACGCCCCCTTAAAAGTTAAATCATTTAATCCTTACATGTGTATATATGTGGGTTTATATGCATGTTTGTAAATTTTTTAAAATACATCAATTAATTAACATGTAACATTCTTTTTAAATTGATAAAATACATGTGAAAATAATATTATTTATTATTGTTTGAATATAATTTTGTATAAAAATATTATAGCTTACATATTAATTGAAAATACTAAAATGAATTTAAAAAATCATGGTTGTTACCAGACTATTTAATTATTAAGAATTAAGCAATATTTTTTTGATCATCTTTTATTATTATTGAATATTACATTAATTTGTATAAATCATAAATTAAAACTCACAAAATCAATTCTATAATTCAAAATTTCCCGTGAACAATCAGCCAAAAAATGAAAATTTTGAAAAGGAAAGATGAAAATATATATAGAGATACACTTCGAAAATTTGAGAGAATGATAGAAATAGATGAGAGGAGAGAAGATAGGAAGAGATGTGATGTGAAGCGACGGAGAAAAATAATTAGCTTGTGTATGAGTTAGAAGTTTTAAAAATCCATTCAAATCTTTGGGGTGAACCAAATACAATATTTTACAATTTTTAGTTGTACCTTAGGCTTTAATGTTTGTATGTCAATGAATTCCATGGAGTTATTAAAAGTCCATGGAAAATTTGAATACCTATAGACTTTTATAGAGTTTATAAAAGTCAATGTTGAATACCACTTGACTTTTTAAAACTCCATGAAAGTCTATTTTGAATACCACTAGACTTCTATAGAGTATGCAAAAGTCTTGATTGAATACCTCTAGATTTTTACAATCTACAAAAGTCATTAAAAGTCAATAAATTTCTCAAGTTGAACACACCCCCCGTGTCCAATAAATTAAAGGTAACTAGGAAATTAAAAGTATCTGGTAGAAATTATTGATAATTTACATGAAAGAGAATAATAATCAAATAACATTGTAAATAAAAAAATTGCAGATCATTGATTGTCAAAAAAGATTTGTAATAATTGAATATTTTAATAAAATATATGCATTATTGAGAGAATATGACAACTAACCAAAAAAAACAATATGATAAAAAATATATAAAAAAATTTTAGTAGTCTAATTTTTTTTAAAATTAAGAAAAATGTTTTTTTCCTAATTAGTTACATATGATAATTAACACGATTGTCAAAATTTACAATACTATTATCATTACTTTTTGTTGAGTTAACTAATTTTATTTCAAATTATAATTATTTCAACATATGTTTTCTACGTGCAACGCACGTACATTATTTCTAGTCTATATAAATATATGAATGTGAATTTTGAATTTACATAAATGTCCTTACTTTCATTTAATAATAATCATTAATACATGTTTATTTTTTTGTGAATTTACACACCTCCATTTTTTATTTTTATTTTTTTTTCCATGTTTCTCATATATTATTAATTAATGAAATTTAAAATAAATTGAAGAGAAATGAATTTTAGTCTTTTCCAATCTATTAATTAATGAAATTTAAAATAAACTGAAAAGGAATGAAATTTAACTTTATTTTTTGTTGTAATGAAATTTGCACTCTATTTTTTAAGATATATGAATGTGAATTTACATAAATGTCCCTTGCCTTCATTTAATAATAATCATTAATACATGTTTATTTTTTTGTGAATTTACACACTCCATTTTTATTTTTTTCTTTACCTTCATTTAATAATAATCATTAATACATGTTCTTTTTTGAATTTTAGTCTTTTCCGATCTATTAATTAATGAAATTTAAATTAAACTGAAAAAGAATGAAATTTAACTTAATTTTTTGTTGTAATGAAATATACACTCTATTTTTTCAGATATATGAATGTGAATTTACATAAATGTCTCTTACCTTCATTTAATAATAATCATTAATGCATGTTTTTTTTTTTTTAAATTTACACACTCTATTTTTAATTTTTTTTTCCTTTAATGTGAATTTACATAAATGTCTCTTACCTTCATTTAATAATAATCATTAATGCATGTTTATTTTTTTTGTAAATTTACACACTCTATTTTTAATTTTTTTTTCCTTTACCTTCATTTAATAATAATCATTAATACATGTTTTTTTTTGTGAATTTACACACTCCATTTTTATTTTTATTTTTGTTTTCCATTTTTTCATCTATTAATTAATGATATTTAAAATATTTTGAAGAGAAATGAATTTTATTTTTTTCCAATCTATTAATTAGTGAAATTTAAAATAAACTGAAGAAGAATGAAATTTAGCCTTATTTTTTGTTGGTAATGAAATTTGCACTCTATTTTTTAAGATATATGAATGTGAATTTACATAAATATCCTTACCTTCATTTAATAATAATCATTACATGTTTATTTTTTTCTGAATTTATACACTCGATTTTTATTTTTTTTTGTTTTTCATCCTTTTCATCTATTAATTAATTAAATTTAAAATAAACCGAAGATTAATGAAATTTAGCATTATTTTTTGTTGTAATGAAATTTGCACTCTATTTTTTAAAATTTTACGATAGAACTTATACGATATAGCTAATACGATAGTCACAACTAATGAGTTGAATTCGATTATCTATATCTATATCTATCTATATTTTATATCTACTACTATTATATGAATGTGAATTGTGAATTTACATAAATGTCCTTACCTTCATTTAATAATAATCATTAACACGTGTTTATTTTTTTTGTAAACTTACACACTCAATTTTTAATTTTTTTTTGTTTTCCAAGTTTTTCATCTATTAATTAATCTATATATATATATATATCTATAGTTGTATAAATATATGAATGTGAATTGTGAATTTACATAAATGTCCTTAATCTATATCTATCTATATCTGTATAAATATATGAATGTAAATTGTGAATTTACATAAATGTCCTTACCTTCATTTAATAATCACTACAAAAAAACGCGGAGGTTAGCGACGGTCAAAACCGTCGCTAAAACCGTCGCAAATTGGTTATAGCGACGGTTTTGGCGTCGGTTCGGTTAACCGTAACCTGGGGCCGCGTCGCCTTTTTAAGCGACTGTAACTGAGAAACCGTGACCATTATGGCGACGGTTTTCATTATGATTACCGTCGCCATTTTGGCGGCGGTTAAATTAAACCCGTCGCTATATTATAACGACGGTGTAATTTTAACCGTCGTTATTTTAAGCGACAGTGTAATTTTAACCGTCGTTATTTTAAGTGACGGTTAATTTCCAACAGTCGCTATATTAAGCGACGGTTATGTGTAAACCGTCGCTTCCTATAGCGACGGTGCTTTACAACCCGTCGCTTTTTTTAGCGACGGTTTTGTCATATAGCGAAGGTTCAAAATAATCCGTCGCTATTTAACAATTTTTTTTAAATTAAATAAAATATATACATTGTGATGTTTAATTTAAAAACTATTGACAACAAAATTTAAAAAACATAATCATATTATTAGAAAAAAAATAAGAAGAAATTGTTTTGTACATCTGTCATAATAATAAATCACAAAAAACAGTATCTAAGGTGACTGCGTCTCGTCGTCGTCGTCGTCGTCTTCCCCGTACCCCTACGTCGGAGGAATATAACTCTGTGAAAATTTGTACCTACGAGAAGACTGACCAACTGACGCGCCACGGGCTCGGGATCGACCCCTGTGAGAAGTGTCGGGTACAGACGCCCGAGTTCCTGACGTATGCCCAGTAGCTGCCTGTGACATGCCTGCGACTAGGACTCGGACCTGCTCCTCTAGTGACGTCATGCGATCTCTCAGCATGACGTTCTCCGCCGACATAGTCTGCACCGTATCGCAAAGCTCATCGTTACGATGTAACGACCGGTCTAGAGCCTGGCGAATGTCTGCCATCTCCTGAGAATCGGACGACCGACCGACACCCGACGACCCACCACGTCGCCCCGGAGCCATCTCGTCGGGATAGAAGGTGCTGGCCATGGACCCACACCCGTACATCCTCCCCTTCTTCTTCCCCCCAACCACACTCTTGAACATCTCGTTTACCGACTGCGGGCTGGGGACTTCAGGCTCTGATCCATCGAAGGGAGTGACCGACTCAGCCATGAACCGCTCCATCTCCTCCTGTGATGATGAATAGAAATGAATCAAATCGAATTTATATATTGTTGCATTAACGAGTATAAGTAAATTTAAATAACTTACGTGGATCATGCGGGATCGTGTGTCGACGAAAGATCCATCTGCATGTCGATGTGTGTGAACGTATAACTCCCATGAAGTTGGATCTCTGCCATGACGGTCTCGCTAAAATAAATTCAATAATTGTAAAACATTAACATTTATAAGTAATGAGATCTAAATATATATATATATATATATATATATATATATATATATATATATATATATATATATATAAATATATATGATCATATACAACTGAGAATAATTAAACTAGAAGAAATACCAGATCCTGCCCGTGCGCGCTGTACGTCTTCGCACCTGCAATGTGCTTCGACGTCCCTGTACCAGTCGAGAAGCCTTGTCAAGTGTGTAATTGGCTTTCGGAAATTTTCCGTCTGCTATAGATGGATGCAACTCGGATCTAATACCCATCCGAACAAGATCAGCTCGTGATTTGGCGTTATCCTTCGTACGCCCTTGTATATTACAAACCGTATTGAAGACATTGTCGAAGACGTTTTTCTCAATGTGCATGACGTCCAAGTTATGTCTTATAAGGTTCGTACTCCAATATGGAAGCTCCCATAAAATACTTCGTCTTCTCCAACCACATCTAATCATGCTACAGATTTGCTTATTGATTGTATCAGAGTACATCTCGTACGAAGGTCTGAAACCAAACTCGTCCAACTCATTCAGTAATTCGTCCCCGGTTTTAGGGACAGGCGCCGGCTGTAACACTTGTTTACCTCTTGTAAACATTGTCCTACTACGACGCAATGGATGATCTGCAGGTAAAAACTTCCGGTGATTGTCAAACCATGATGTCTTGCCACTACATGGCAAGGTTAAGGCGTCTGAATCAGACATGCAGTGGGGACATGCTTGTTTTCCGGAAGTGCTCCAACCAGACAACATTGCGTACGCGGGAAAATCACTTATCGTCCACATCAAAGCCGCACGCATATTAAAATTTTGTTGGGCGTGAATATCGTACGTGGGAACACCATTAGACCACAAGGATTGTAGCTCGGCGATTAATGGCTGAAGGAATACGTCCAATTTATCTTTTGGGTTATTTGGTCCAGGTGCAATCACAGTCAAGAACATATATTCGTCTTTCATACACATCCAAGGTGGTAAATTATATGGAGTAACAATGATAGGCCATGACGAATAGTGCTGCCCACTTTGTCCAAAAGGTTGAAATCCATCTGTCGACAATCCTAATCTCACATTTCTGATTTCTGCTGAAAAAGACGGATGCAAAGCGTCAAAATGCCGCCACGCTGCACAATCAGAAGGGTGTGTCATAGTGTCACCGTCAAAATGATGATCATTATGCCAATGCATATGTGATGCTGTAGCTTTCGAAGCATACAGTCTTTGCAAGCGTGGAGTGATTGGAAAATAATACATCATCTTGTATGGAGTTCCCTTCTTCTGAGGATTTCGAGATCGACTTCTAGTACGTTTGTATCGAGGATGTTCACATATCTTACACTCTGTTAAACCCTCGTCAACACCCCAGTATATCATACAATTATTGTTGCATGCATCAATCTTTTCAACCGGAAGCCCTAGATCTTTGATAATTTTTGTGGTCGCGTAAAAACTATCAGGGACGAAGTTATCAGACGGACATAACTCTGACTTAAGTTGACACATGTCATTGTAGTTGCGCTCGGACATGTTGTGTTAATGTTTCATCTTCAGTAACCGAGCGAGCACAGACAACACAGTATGACCGTGTGGATTTCCATCCCAGATTTCTTTCTCGGCTGATTTAATGCATTCATACAATGATTTAATATAACTGTTTGGACTTTGAGGATCTTCTTCATGAACAGTATTTACTGTTGGATTTTCTTCACCGAAATTGACATTCTCATTTTGAGGGTTCTCTTCGAAGTTTACATTTTCTTCAAGAAAATTAAAAAAACCCGGAGATGTAGTTTGAGCAGTTGGTGGTTCTACACGAGACCTAGATGACGAAGGAGCTTCCATATTAAAATTAGGAAAGAACGGGGGAATATATTCCTCTCCATGAAAATACCAATTGTAGTAATCCGGTACAAATCCATAACGAGCGAGATGTACCTTCACAGTATCTTCATCTAAATATGTTTGGTTCTGACATTTTTTTCGATTGCAAGGACAACGGATATTTCCATCTAACAAACACTCAGGATGACTATGTGCAAATGCTACAAACGACTCTACACCAACACAATATTCAGCCGTTAGAAATCCATTCTCCAACCGAGATACATCCAATTTCTATCGTTATTCATTTTATCCTACAAAATAATAAATAAGATGTATTTTACTTTTCAAATAAAATCATGTACATAATATTAGTAATGATTAAATAAATATGTATACCATAGCACATTATTATAACGACGTGTCATGATAAGATATCTTGTTTAAAAAAATTGTAGGCTTTTATACTTGTTGTATCCCTTACCGGGAGCGTGGGATGTCGTCTTAACATCCTCCCAGGATTTATAACAAGTTTTCGAAAAATGGAATATACTGTACAGTATATTATAACGACGTGTCATGATAAGATATCTTGTTTAAAAAAATTGTAGGTTTTTATACTTGTTGTATCCCTTACCGGGAGTGTGGGATGTCGTCTTAACATCCTCCCAGGATTTATAACAAGTTTTCGAAAAATGGAATATACTGTACAATATATTATATGTTAATTATATATACACGATACAAAAATTAAGGATTGAATTACAAAAACACGTACCTAAGTAGGAACATAAAACCTCCACGAGAGAAGACGTGTTTATCGCTCGCAAATGTGAGTGAAGGGAGAGGAGGGGTGTGAAGAAAAGTGTCCGAAGACGCGGCAATTTATAGAGAATTTTTGTTAATAGCGACGGTTATTTTAAAACCGTCGCTAAAAGCGACGGATGTAATAAAACGTCGCTAGTAGCGACGTTTCATGTGTAACCGCCGCCGATCTAAATAGGCGACGGTTTAAACTTGACGGTCGCAAAACATGGCGACGGTTTTATTATAAGCGTTGCTATTTTCGATTTTAACGACGGTTTATATTAACCGACGTTATATATAGCGACGGTCTTTTTTCGTACCGTCGCCACAAATAACGACAGCTTTTAGTCATCCGTCGCTTATCAAATTAAGCGACGGTTTGTGAAAAGCCGTCGTTATTTCTGGCGACAGTATGTGTAAAAACGTCGCTATAAAGAGAGACGGTTCACTTAAAACCGTCGTTAGTCTAACGACGGTTTTTAATAAACCATCGCCTAATCCAATTAGCGACGGTTATTTAAAAAACCGTCTTTATATAGCGACGGTTTAAGAAAAATCGTCGCTAAATTAGCGACTATTTGAATGAAATCGTCGTCAAATGGAGCGTTTTTTTGTAGTGAATAATCATTAATACATGTTTATTTTTTTGTAAAATTACACACTCCTTTTTTAATTTTTTTTTGTTTTTCATGTTTTTCATCTATTAATTAATTATTAATGAAATTTAAAATAAATTGAAGAGAAATGAATTTTAGTCTTTTTCAATCTATTAATTAATTAACTTTAAAATAAACTAAAGATGAATGAAATTAAGCCTTATTTTTTGTTGTAATGAAATTTGCACTCTATTTTTAAAATTTTACGATAGAACTTATACGATATAGCTAATACGAAAGTCACAACTAACGAGTTGAATTCGATTAAAGAAAATGAACAAGTATATGATGTTATGATGTGATGTTTTGACACATTATGCTTTTTTACGACATATTTACGCTTATGATAAGATCATGAAATATATGTTGAGTACAATATTTTTCATTGTTGCATATTATGTATATGTATTCGTTATTAAGTTACAGGTGTTGAGTCTTTAGACTCACTAGGTGTGATTGATGAAGGTGAGCATATTGATCAGGAGATCGAAGGTGGCGAAGACTGAATAGGCGGAGCTGGATGTGGGCACGCTAACCCGATGACCTTATTTTTTCCGCACGTTTTCATCTATTAATTAATGGAATCTAAACTAAATTAAAGAAAAATAAAATTTAGCATTCATTTTTTGTGATGAAATTTGCAATCCATTTTTTTAAAAAAAACTTATATCTATAATGAAATTCAATCTATTATCTATCTATCTATCTATCTATCTATCTATCTATCAATTATTATTAATAATAATAATATTATTATTATTATTATTATTATTATTATTTATTATTAGTATAAATATATGAGTTTAAATATGAATTTAAATCTATGTCCTTATCTTTATTAAATAATATTCATTAATACATATCGTTTTGTTTGTTTTGTTTTCATCTATTGATTAATGGAATATAAACTAAGTTGAAGAAAAATAAAATTTAACATCAGCCTTCATTCTTCAGTAATACATTTTTCTTTTTGTTTTTCTTCATATATTAATTAATAATTAATAAAATTTAAAATAAATTGAAGAAAAATAAAATTTAACCTTCATTTTTTTGTGACGAAATTTGCACTCCATTTTTATTTTTTTTTTTGCTTTTCATGATCTTTTTCTCATTTAAAATATAAGTGATTTTAATGAGATTCTTTAAGTCATTTTCTATGTTAGTTTAATATGATCATTAATAGTGTACTTAATTCAATCAAGATAATTATTAAATTGATTTTACTCCTAAATTTAAATTTAATTAATTTAATTATACATTGACATCAAATTCATAGAAAATTACTATAATAATGTTATAAATAAAAAATATGTTAATATTCCGATTATAAGGTAATAATGAGAAGACGAATGTAGATAAGTGATGTTAAATAAAATTAAATAGTAATAAATATTAAAATCATATAAAACGTCTTTTTCTCATTTAAAATAGATATATTTTTAGTCTACTTATGTATCAGCATAGATATATGATTGAGAGAAAATGGCTGAATGTAAGTGATTTTAATGCAAATATTTAAGCATTTAGTCAATTTCGATATATGATGCTAAAAAATATCCCTAATTAATATATTAGCTATTAATATATATTAAATATATGGATGAGTGCGGTTGAATAAAATTAAATTATTAATAAATATTAATATTATATAAAATTTCTTTTTCTCATTTAAAATAGATATATTTTTATAATACTTATGTATCAACATAGATACATGATTGAGTGAAAATTTTTGTATGTAAGTTATTTCAATACAAATATTTAAGCATTTAGTCAATTTCGATATATGATGCTAAAAAATATCCCTAAATAATATAGTATCTATTAATAATATCTATTAAATATATTACTTTCAATTGTGAGCTTACTATTTTACCATTTTTTGTATTACAATTCGTCATATTCATGATGTTATTTAAGTCATTGTTTATGTTAGTTTAAAATAATCATTAATAGTGTACTTAACTCAATCAAAATAATTATTATTTTAATTTAATATTAATTTCTTAAATTTATACATTGCAGTCAAATTCATGAAGTTCTACCATATTAATGATAGATAATAATTGGAAGACAAATGGAGATGAGACGGATTGAATAAAAATTAATTATTAATAAATATAAAGTTCATATAAAACTTTTTTCTCCCATTTAAAATAGAGATATTTTCACTCTTTATGTGTCAATTCAGATACGTGATTGAGATAAATGTTTGTATGTAACTGATTTCAAACACTGTTGTTTGTCACGAAATTTTGCGGGCGTGCCAGGCACGTGTTCGTGCCAAATTTGTGAAATAATCTGACTTCGTATCAAACGTTGCGAATCTTGATTCGATTGTTCGTTCTAATTTCCTCAAAACGACTCCAAAAATAAGAACGTGAAATGACAAATATAATGAAATTAAAGGGGGAACTCATAAACAACATCAACATATGTTATGCCGTTATAAATTCGAACAAAGTTTTTACAAGAAACTGGAATAAACATCTGAAATCTATGGAAGACGATTGCTGATATGAAAGCAAAGTTGCAGAGAAGTTGTTGTAGACTTTTTGTCGATTGTTTTTGTCGGGGGCCTTTTTCTGATTATCTTTTTCCTTTTGTCACATTCCGCACATCAGTTTTCCCTTTCCCCATCACTCCACGTTCTTCCACTTCCTTTCACGTTGGGCAATGGCAGCAACTGATGCTACGTTTCTTCTTTGGGCAAACTGCAATTTCACTTGGGCTTTTTGTCTGTTTGGATTGTAGCTCATGAGCTTCAAGGACCTTGGCTAAACAACTGCAAGTTGGGTTAATGACCAACTTATTGAGCTAAACAAATGCCCCCCGTAGCCAATTTGGCCCAAGGGCCAATTTGGCTATATGTGTAATAATTCTAATGTATTGGACCGTTTATAAGTTGGGCCCAAATGTTAACACGACATATATGATGAGGAGGCAGACGAGGAGAAAAAAGAAAAGGTAGCAGTGTGGTTTTCCTCTTTATAAACTTCTTCCTTGCTTTTTTCCCCAAAATCCTCCCATTTTCACTGCCTTTCACAACCAATCTTCCTTCACTTTGAGACAACTACTCAACCACTCATGGAGATCCTATGTCCCACATCACTGCCGAATACATCGCCTTTGTGATGGCATCCAAGTTTTTGAAAATTGCCATCATCAATCTCTTTTACATCAAGTCACACATTCTCAAAGTATGTATATTTAACCATTTTTCTCAATCCTCCATCACAAAAACATTGTAGAATATGTCACATTTCATGCTGCACTCAAGATGTTTGTGAATATGTATGAATGAGGTTTTGATAAGTAACAATGGGTGTTGCACTTCAACAAAACGGCTACCTTGCTGTGCATATTCAGAGCTTGGCATATGGCTAGTGTAACTTCTGTAATCTTCATATTGAGAACACAACCACACGTGTTGCTCTTCTTTTGCCCAAATCATTAGCTAGCATGTCATTCACTTGGCCATCTTCCATCTTACTTAGTAGATGCTCTTCTTCCTCGCTGTAATGTTGCATTATTATTTGAGCATTCATAGTTTTTTTTTTAGAAACACTCTGTTATTTATCGCTTGGTCCCATTTATTTCGCAGGAATATCGTTGGAGAAATCGAAGATTTATCTCAAAGGCCAATACAAGAAAATACCTTAAAGATCAATAGAGATGAAAATTCCTCGTGGTAGTGCCGCTGGCCTATCAAAATTAGCAAGCTTTGATGAATATCTCTGCAACCGGCTGAGCATATACGTATGGAGTGTCATGCTCATTGAGAGGAAATAAAACATGCAAACTAGGGACACTAGCTGTAATTTTTTACACTTGTTTGCCATGATTTGGCAAGTTCTTTTTGTTTCGTGAATGTTGATGAATGACTAGAAACTCAAATTTGCTGTTGGAATATAATGTTGTTTTGATATCTATTGCTTGGGGTTTGTTTGCAGGTATTCACATTTTTGGCATACTACATTTACAAGGGAAACTCTGCCAAAATTTTTCTAAAAAATGAACATCTCATAACGACGCAAACCAACGCAAATCAACACATATTCCCAATGAACGGCCAAACCACATTTTTCCAAATAAAGCTCAAACGAAGTTTCAAAACCTGCACTAAATGAACTTCGCTTTGTCACCGATTTGGCCAACTAACACAACAAATATTCCTCTCAAAATACATCAACTACATCGAATTCCATGAGCAATCATTTTATTTATTCACAATGCTCCATCATTATTTACAAAATTTCAGAAAGGAATGGCTTAAAAGCCTATTCCTCACATATTGACAGAAACTTCTTACAAGTCAATATGACAAATTCAAACAAAGTGGCCATCTAGCCTACTCTGTACCGGACTTCCTCACACCCCGCTTCATGAACCATCTGTCTCCGGCAGTCGTTCTTTCATCTGAGCTGGAGCTAAGATGAAATCATCCATTTGTAACTTTTCTTCCTCACTACCTCCATGTTCCTCCTCAAATATTACTTTAGCTCCATCGATATCCCACAACTCCTGAGATTGTACTTCATTCACCAGCTGCTGCAATGTGGCTTTCCATTCGGAAGTTGCAGCGACTTCCATCTATTTTTTAGTGAACTTAATCATCGACCTCCTCGATAATAGGTCGGACCATAGGTCTAGGAGAGACCATGGCAGTAGGTTTGAGAACCTTCTCAACTATTCCTTAACCTTTTGAGTATCCATGTACACTGCTCCTGGTTGTCCATGCACCTTGTAGTTACAAAACTTGATTGGACCAAATGCTCCATCATAATATCTAGCTTCCACGGCATTGGAATTCGATTAATACGGCTGTGAATCAGCCTGTATCACTTCCACTTCATCCTCTTTCCACATTAACAGTAACTGGTGCATAGATGATGGTACACAATGATTGGAGTGAATCAAATCCCTCCCTAACAAATCATGGAAGCTAGCACTGGAATTGACCACGAAAAAAGCTGACAGCGAGGATCGAGACCTCACAGTAACATTTTCTAGCAACACTCCCAAAGTTTTTGTAGATTCCCCAGTAAAAGTTGCCACAGAGAATTCGGTAGAAATCAAGTCTTCCACATTCTTCCCCAACTTCTGAAGGATTTTGTATGGCAAAATATTCACAGCAGACCCATTATCTATCAGCACTCTAGACAACGACTTTCCATTCACATGTGCTACAATGTAGAGTGGTTTGATATGTTTCGTCATTTCGTTGGTGGGTCGTTTTATCAACACTCTTTTCTCTTCATCGACAAGAACACCGACGCTCTCATTAAAAATATCAGTTTGAATGGATTCTGTACCATTCTGATTTTCAGTGAATACATTGGATTCAAATGTTCTTTTACGTTTAAACTCCTCTGGCAACATTAACGAGCCAGTGACACATTCAAATGAAATGATAATCTGTCCCACCCTGAAAGTAGCTTTTTTGACAACATTACTGTCTTCCTCCGTTAACAAGTCATCATCTTCCTCTTCTTTATCTTCAGTAGCCTTCCTCACAAATTTTTTCTTCTCTCTTAGTGATTCCTCCACCTTAGATCTGCGCTCATCAGCTTTTTCTCTCAACAAATGTCGTTTTTTGGGTTCGAGAAAGCAGTTTTAGGAACTTTGGATGCTCTACCCGTTTCCATACACCATTGGGGATTGCTCTGGGAGGAATAACAAAACGAGATTTTCTTTCATATCTATTATTGGTGTCTAGAGGTGGTGGCCTCTGTATTAACTTCTGGAATGACTGTCGGTCACTCCTTCCCTCGCCATTCATTGACCCATGAAACGAAACATTTCCGAGGTGCTGGTTCTCCGGCCTTTTGGCCATGGATCCCCTACTGTACCTCATATTCCTCCCACTATAATACATATCATCTCCACTGTGACAGCGGCCTTTTCCATGAAAAGTTTCTGTCTTGTTCTCCTTTACCTCAAACATCATTTTTCGAGGCAGAGTGGCATACCAAGTAAAAACAATACTAGTCAATGAATTGGGAAACAAACATAACTTGTAGTTGGAAAAATTATTCAAATTTGCTAGTTCCCCACACTATATTGTAAACTTTGTCACATGTTCCACGTTAGATTGACAGTCTTCCCCCGAGTACAAAGTAAAGTCTGGAATGTGATATCCTCGTGGGTAAGGATTTTCACGATCAACAACATCGGGGTATGGCTTATTAAACTCTGGTCGGTTGATTCGCCTCACTCCCAGGCCATACAACCCTTGAATAACATCATGTACAATCTCGAAGTCCAAGACTGGAGTTTTGTGCAATGGGTGCGGGGAATAATTTGCCCCCCGAGTGTTATTCCCTGAAACCTGGCGCTGAAAATCCAAGCATTCCCCCATCACCATACATCCCTGGATGTGAGTTAGGAGATATCACAGAGAACATATTAGCAGCCATTTGTTTACTGTAATTGCAATTCTGGAATTTTAACCCCAACTCCTCGTCCCTTTTGTGCGGAGGAGTATATCTTCCTTCCTTGGCAGATTCAGGAATCAGTGCCTCCCCCAAGCGGCGACTTTCACCTGCTTGAGAAACTCCTAATCCTTGGCCTTGATCTTTCAGCGATTTAACATCAGTTTCTTGAAGTTTGTTATTCTCTAGTATAACCACTTCGCTTTTTGCAAACTTTCTCCATTCCTTTATTTCTGCCACAAATTCCATCATGACAGTAGCGAAAGTTTGACTCATTTCCTTGAGATCGCTGCGGATATTTTTCTCCATGGCCAACATGAAGTTCGGCGAAGACCCATCACCACCAGAAACAGCAATTCCTTCCTTCATAGTCTCTTCCTCTAACTGGTGTACAAGCCTTTCAACTGTTCTTCCTTCTGCATCAGTTTCCTGAAACTCTTTTTGTAAGCGATGACCTTTCCCCAGTGATGGAGGAATTCCTTCATTCTTCTCAGTACGCTTTGGAGGCATTGCGTCCCACCGGGCGTGCCAACTTGTTTGTCACGAAATTTTGCGGGCGTGCCAGGCACGTGTTCGTGCCAAATTTGTGAAATAATCTGACTTCGTATCAAACGTTGCGAATCTTGATTCGATTGTTCGTTCTAATTCCCTCAAAATGACTCCAAAAATAAGAACGTGAAATGACAAATATAATGAAATTAAAGGGGGAACTCATAAACAACATCAACATATGTTATGCCGTTATAAATTCGAACAAAGTTTTTACAAGAAACTGGAATAAACATCTGAAATCTATGGAAGACGATTGCTGATATGAAAGCAAAGTTGCAGAGAAGTTGTTGTAGACTTTTTGTCGATTGTTTTTGTCGGGGGCCTTTTTCTGATTATCTTTTTCCTTTTGTCACATTCCGCACATCAGTTTTCCCTTTCCCCATCACTCCACGTTCTTCCACTTCCTTTCACGTTGGGCAATGGCAGCAACTGATGCTACGTTTCTTCTTTGGGCCAACTGCAATTTCACTTGGGCTTTTTGTCTGTTTGGATTGTAGCTCATGAGCTTCAAGGATCTTGGCTAAACAACTGCAAGTTGGGTTAATGACCAACTTATTGGGCTAAACAACTGTATTTAAGTCATTTAGTCAATTTTTTATATATGATGCTAAATAAATATTACTAAATAATATGCTTAATTTGATCATTTAGTGTTCTTACAATTAGATGAGTTTTTTACCCTAGCGTTAACATGTTTTATTGTTATATGTCATTTGTATTGATTATGTTGTATGAATGTCATATAAAATATCAATATTTCTCAAGAATAAAATCGTTTTTCAAAAAAGAAAAAATTCTTCATCTAGAAAAAGAAATGTATGAAAAATAAAGTATACACAATTTTCATTCTATTTATAATGGTATGAGAACAATTCTAAAGCTTTGTGGACACAATAGATCAATTTTGTGAATTTTTAGTAAATTGAGACATTGAGCCAGTTGCACTTTATTTAATCCAATATCATCTTGATATATTCCGAGGTGGCTAAGAGGTTTTTTTGTCTATTTTTTAGTCAAATTGGTTAATCAGCTAATTTATAAGATATAAGATGTTAGCATTGAAAACTCCTCGTCAAATACATTCACTCAGCCAAATAGTGAAATACAAATATAATTCTACAATATTTCATCAAATTAATTTTAATTATCATAAAATGCTCATGAAATATAAACACTTTTATTATTAGATAATATATTGAATAAAACAAATACTTTTATATATATTTGAATGATATCTATTATCTCATTTGATATCTTTATTATGTTATTCATGTCTAGAGAAGCAACTACAAGCATGTTAAATCCCCGATGAGGATTTTAAATAGAGTGAGTCTCATGTGAGACCGTCTCACGGGTCATAATCCGTGAGACGGGTCAACCCTACCCATATTCACAATAAAAAGTAATACTCTTAGCATAAAAAGTAATACTTTTTCATGGGTGACCCAAATAAGATATCCGTCTCACAAATATGACCCGTGAGACCGTCTCACATAAGTTTTTGCCTTTTAAATAACATAATAAGTGTTAAAGATGATCATATACTTGTTGAGTATACCAAAATGGTTATACGCATATTATAAAAACTACGACAAAGAGTTGTTGAGTTGTGAAAATCGACCAAGAAGCATATTGAAAAATATATCATGTGGATAAGATAAATTTTCTGATTCAGTCTATGATCATGATTTTTATTTTTTGTGATTTGATTTGTTTCAATTGATAAATACTACTAACAATATTTTAATTCATTTAAATATTATCAAAATTTCATTCTTATATTTTCAGCAGTTTAGTTGTTTTAAGCAAATTTAGGTTTAACGCATGAAGTCACAGGAAATTGGTCATGGGAGGACAAACCATTCTATAATATTTCTTGAGCTACCCCGTCAAACCATCTCTTTCTTTTCCTACACATAAAAACAACAAATTCCCTTGCCCTTTTCTGCAATCTTGAATTGAATTTGACGGTATAAAAGTCCCTTTTCATGCCCGCAATGGAATCCCCAACCACCCCCATACCTCTTGAATTGATGTTTCATGTTGATTCGTAGTTGCTAACTTGGGGAGAAGGTTAAAGAATTTTACTTATCTGTTCGAATATTAGAAACCCTTTTAATTCTTGCTGTGCAGTTCTTTCAGGATTTTGTCTTTGAATTTGATCCCAAGACTCGTGGGTTCTTGGAGAAGATGGGGTTTATGGATTCTCAAGTTTTAGTTGCCCTTTCTCTTTCTCTTTTGGGTGGTTTGAGTACTTCTATTGGTGAGTGGTGATTAAATTTTTTGTGCATTTTGGTTTTGGATATTTGAGCTAATAAACAAGATTGTGTGTTCTGCTTTCAGTTGTTTGAAGTGTTAAAAATATTGGATTTTGGGGTTGCGGGGTGTGGATTTGAGCTTGCGAATTTGGTGTTTTGGCTAACTGAAATTTTTATTTCTTTCTGCATTTGCCGTGTTATTTAAATGTTGAGCTGCATAGCTGATATGGGTTGAAGCTTTAGCAGTCTACTCATGTTCATTCCTTTGCATTCCTAAGTTCCATGCTTTTGTTTACCCTGGTCAAACCAGCCTTACTTTCTAAATTTAACTTTCTGATTTAAACTCTCCACCAGTTTGGGATTTTATGGTTCTGGACTTCTTGACTAGAGTAGAGCTATGGATTGGATAGTTTTTAGATTCAAGATTGTACAAGTACTCCGACAATTCCTGCGTTTGGTTTTGGAGTCAAAATTGTGTTAGCTTACTCTGGCTATTGTATCTTCGAGATCAGGATCGTGTCATTTAATTGTTACAGTTTCTCTTAGCCTTTTAGGGAAGAGAAACCTAATGATTCATTGTTCTGTTTCTGAATAGGTGCACTCTTTGTTGTCATTAATCAAGCACCAAACTTGAAGATGCTTGGGCTTTTACAGGTGATAAAAACTTTCAGTTTTCAATCCATACAATTTGTGAATTTATATTTTCTATAGCTACAATTGTTTGATTTTGTGCTAGTTATAAGGTCTGTATTTCAATCTAGGCGGCTTTCCAGACATAAATTTAGCATCTCTTCCATGCAGGGTTTTGCTGCAGGTCTGATGTTAAGCATATCTTTCTTTGATTTGGCTCATAATGCCATCAACTCAATTGGCTTCTTAAAAGGGAATATCTGGGTGAGGTTCTTTGATAGTTTTGTGCTTATCGTTTATATATGAGTACTCTTCTTGATTGAGGAATCATGATTTGTTGGCCTTGCAGTTCTTTGCAGGTGTAATTTTCTTCGCTATTGTAGCTAATTTCATACCTGAACCAGAACTTTCACCCACTTCAGATGTGAAAGGCAAAAAGGTCACTAATGCAATGTATTTATTTCAATGAGTGGAGATATAAGTTTGCTGCCATTTGTGGTTATTTTTGGCAATGTTCCTTGAACTTCATTTGTGCATCTAAACAGAACAATGGGGATGAAGGAGGCAAAGACATCTTAAAAAAGCATCGACGCCAAGTGTTGTTCAGTGGAATCATAACAGCGATAGGTCAGCTTGTTGTGTCAATGTTTCACTTACTTCTTGGATTATATAATCTCAATAGATGGCAATAGTTTGCAAATAATTTCCATATCTAAAAAAAGTGACTTCAGTTTGTTGGCATATATGTTTTGCATGCACAAAAAGAATTGCAAAAATGATATATTTATTGATGGGATCGAAATCCTCAAATCATGATTGCATTTTCAACTTCATTGGAAATATGCTGCTTCCATGTTTTAAATATGTGAGAAGCATTGTTCAATTCTTTTATTTGATCTATTTTGATAAATAACAATAAAATTCCCTCACCTCAAGTTTCTTATACTAATTCTCAACATTTCTCTGATGTTGAAATTAATACTACCCTTTTCTTTTTTCAGGCATTAGCTTGCACAATTTCCCCGAAGGAATGGCGGTATTCCTTGGATCGATGAAGGTAAACAAATGGAGATTGATTTCCATGATATTGTATTTTAAAACAAAGTAATTTCAATTGTTGGAACTTGGAAATATTCAAATGTTATTGGATGTATTAAAAAAATGAAATAATTGAACAAATGCATTTCTTAAAGTATATTATATGCACATTTCTTTCATGTTTTTTTTAAAACTTAATAAAGGAAAAAGTCTTCTAAAACTTTCGCTTCCAGCGTTCCGGATCCCAATATAGCATCAACACTTCACATAAAGTATTCATGTCCTCTGTTTGTTCATCTCTTTCAGGGCCTTCGCGTTGGTGTGAACCTGGCTTTCGCCATTGCTTTGCACAATATCCCAGAGGTGTATATAACATTAATATCTCATTGTTCTTTCCTCGTATCAGTTAATATCTTATTAGTTCTTTCCTCGTAAGAAACATGGTTCTTTTACATGTCGTATGTTGAAACAACTCGTAAGAAACATGGTTCTTTTACATGTCATATGTTGAAACAAAGTTTCAAATAAAAAATAATTGCTGACCTTTGCAGGGGATTGCTGTTGCACTTCCTGTTTATTTTGCCACACAAAGGTACTGATCCTCCGTGCTGCCCTTTAATTTACTGCAAAACTTAATGGCCTTATTTACTTATCTCCTTGATATCATTCAGTTGATCAACATGTAGAAATAAACTTGTCATGAAAGATTGTATATAATAAATGTTTGAGATGGTTCATGTTTTGATTAAAACTTTGGAAATCACCCTCTTCATTTTATGCCTATGATATCGTATCATAGAATTATATATTTTTTACGAAAAGGAAACATGGGTAGAGTGGAAGAACCTGGTATTGGAATTTATCCAAGCTCGTCTCTAAAAAGTCGAGCAAACAATTGTGTGGGTGATTTTGGAATATGTATGAATATATCATTTATCTGGTGTATTTGTGGCTCAGTAAATGGAAGGCATTCAAGTTGGCCAGTCTTTCTGGTTTAGCCGAGCCCCTTGGTGTTATTATAGTAGGTGTGTCACTGCATTATTTCTTGCACAAATTGGTGAAATAATGCCAAATTTCAGATTTTACTTGTTTCTTTGTATGAAAAATTTGCAGCTTACCTATTCCCCAGCAGCTTAAATCCGGAAATTCTAGAGGGCCTCCTGGGATCAGGTATATGTTTCCTCTTGTCATGACAATATACACTGTCAGCAACAACATGCGACAAATTGAAACGAAATGAACAATGAAAGAAAATGCATATATTTATGTGGAAGGCCCAACTTACAATATTTCATTTTGTTAGATTTCGTATTCGCTGTTGCATTCATGCGAACATGATATATACCACATTTTTATATCAGTACATGCAATCATACACATTTATGCATACATACATACATATATATCTCTTCATCGGTACAGCAATCGCACAGTTATATGCATAAATATCAGTACCTGCAATCACACGCATGTTTATATACGCAAATTGTGCTGCTACCATATTTTGTTTAATGAACGCATATATTTTCCAGTTGGTGGGGTGATGGCTTTTCTTACGTTGCATGAAATGCTGCCATTGGCATTCGATTATGCGGGACAAAAACAAGCTGTTAAGGCTGTCTTCTTTGGCATGGCGTTCATGTCTGCAAGGTATTTTCTTGACCTAAAACCTGAAAGAAGAGGAAAAGCCGATGGAAAAATTAAGGAAGTCCCCTAAATAGGAGTTACTAGTATTCAGAGGAAAAGTACGAAAGGAAAAATCTGTGTGGGTATAGACATACATACACAACTTAATGGTCGGAGGGGTAATTCTTGGGGTTTTGTTGGAGTATGAGCCGATAACGTATTTTTCAACGGTTTCTTTGACTTTTCTTTGTTTCAACAATATTTTCTTTTCGTTACAATTCGCATCGGGTGCATTGTTGTTTATATTCGAAAATCCATGGCATATATTTGAATTATGTTGAACAACGGTCGCCGGTCGGAGTAGTATAATGCACGAATTCTGGAATGATGATTAGCGTTCTCTGATTATATGTTTACTACATTCTCTGTTTCTTGCAGTCTATATTTTCTTGAAATAAGTTTACCAGCGGATTTGAGCTTGTAATGATCGAGGGGACACATACATTTACGTGGATTCTACGACACTGCTCCATTATTCCTTTCTTGAAGATGAAAAGAATTATGGGATTTGAACTGCGATGTCCAAAGGGAACAGGATCGAACAATAAACTAAATTATACCCTTATTTTCTAATTCATTTTATTGTTATTGTGATTGTGATTTTAAAATGTTAACCTTACTCTAATACACTTGAAGCATATAATTAATCAATTGATATCTATCATATCTCTTGTTTACTTGTCATATTATCTATCTATATATTAATTAGTTATTTTATCTCAATCAAATCATTAAATTTAAATTATAATATTATTCTTAATAAATAATATTATTAATATTATTTAATTATTAAAATTATAAAATGATAATTTATAATCTTATCTCAAATTTAATCAATAAAAAAAACTATCATATAGCCATTAAATCGAATATTATATTAAATATCATTTTTCATTTTTTAATCATATTAGATTATTGATCCCAATATTATCATCATATATTTAACTTCAAACGGTATTTTAATGTAAATAAATGAATAAACATGATTTTAATATAAATAAATAAAATAAACAAATAATATACATATATATATATATATATATTATTTATATTGAGGATTATTAAATTTATATGAGGATCATAAAAATTTATAAAAAAAATAATAGTACTCATTGTAAGCATCTATGTGAGCATCGTTAAGGTAGCGTCTACCTATTGAATATGTACAGATTAATCACATCCAATATATACATATATATCAAAATTTAAATCATACATGCAATATTCCGACATTTAACGCATACTTGTATATTAATTAGTAGAGATTATATTATTATTATTAAAATCTATTTTTATATATATAAATATTGCTTTTATAATAATTTTGGATGACGAGTGTTATTTAATCTTGGATAAGATTGAGATAGTTTTTGTTTATTGATTAAATAAATGATGATAAAGTTTCCTTCCAAATCCAACATTAAATAAAATAAGGACTTTCCCATCATACCGCGATCAAAGGCAGGACAAACCATCACCTCTTGAGCTTCCATTAGCGGGTTTAGGGATCTATGATCGACGACCAAAAATGTCGCACTTGTATATTTGAATGGGGCAAAAACTTGTGTGAGACGGATTTACGAGTCGTATTTGTGAGACAGATCTCTTATTTGGATCATCCATGAAAAAATATTACTTTTTATGCTAAGAGTATTACTTTTTATTGTGAATATGGGTAGGATTGACCCGTCTCACAGATTATGATCCGTGTGACGATCTCTCATGAGACTCACTCGTGAATGAGTGTATGGGGTAGGATGAGGATGTCTGTCTATATGTGCTGCCGACACAGGTCCTTTCATCAGGCATAACTATATCAGAACTCACTCACGATACACTTTATTAGATTTGCGACGCAACGGCCAGGGTTATGCTGATGGGATCAAGAAGAGATATATTTAATATTAAATAAAAAGTATTATAAAACCAAATTTAGTCAATATAAAGATTTCATATTTAATAGAGTAAAAATATTTTTAGTACATGATTTATTGATAAATTGTTAAATTGGTATATGAATTATTACTAATGTCTTAACCGATATATTATCGATATATTATAAAGTTAAAAAATTATTTTTGTCCTTACTTAAATTGTTTTTCAAATTCAATTATTGATATTAAATTCAATTGGATACATATTTTTATTTTCAAGATTATTTATTAAATTTTTTAAATTGTTTGACTACGGTTATTTCCAAAAAAAAAAGGACTAGGGTTTATTCTAAAAATGTTTCTGCATGAGAGTAGGTCTCTTACGAGACGGTCTCATGAATTTTTATCTGTGAGACATGTCAACCCTATAGATATTCACAATAAAAAGTAATACTCTTAGCATAAAAAGTAATATTTTTTCATGGATGACCTAAATAAGATATCTGTCTTACAAAAGATAATCAGTGAGATCATCTCACACAAGTTTTTGCCTATGCATGAATAATAAACTACTCTACATGTTTAACATCAACCTATGGGATGAAACCCAAAATGGTCCCTATAGTTTGAAACATTCCCAATTTGTTCCCTCTTCTTTAAATGTTCTCAAATTAGTCTCTAAACTTTCAAAATTTCACCCAATTCGTCCTTCAAGCTAAAATATTTTCAAACATTCCCAATATTATCATGAAGTATAAATGTTTAATAAATGGTATTAGAGCCTATATTGATTATTTCCGAGATATAAAATTATTATTATTATTATTATTATTATTATTATTATTATTATTATTATTATTATTATTGTGTAACTTACCTTGATGAGGAGGAAATATCTCTTCAATATATTATCCAAACATTTTTTTTAGATTTAGTATTTTTAAGATATTTTCCAATATTATGAAATATTTAGAACAAGAAGATCTAATCAATTTTAGATAATAAGAGCAACTATGAGTAGATCAGACTATTCAGATTTAAAATGATTTAAATACCTAGATTTTAAGATATGTTTCTGGATTCTTCGAAACTATAGAGAGACATTAGAGAAATCCTAAAGACGATACAAAATCATGAAAACGGCTATACTATGTATCAAAAAAATTGAAAAAAATTATCAAGAAACAAAAAAAATTCTTATTACCTTTAAGTATATTCGAACAACAATCCAATGCATAGAACAACAAGTCAGTTCTAGCATAGGAATACGAGAAGAAGGTTAAAATCATCCTTTGGTATAGAACTCTTATTACATCAAAATGAGAAAGCCAAAATGGTGCAAAAAATTAAACCGACGACGAGAAAAATATCAATATTGTCAAGAACGTCTCATAAAATAAATTATATGATGACAACAATAGAAAGAATTGGTCTCGATGATCTCCAAAACCTTGCAGAATCATTTGCAAACCTCAAGGTCATAAATCTGAAACATGAATACAACTAGAGTTCAACCCCCTAGATATAATGTGTGAGGCCCGGGGCCGAAGAGGGCGGGGGGTGAACGCCGGTGCCATCAGTTGCACGGACAATGAGCGGCTCCTGGCAGGCTTCTAGGTGAAGGAAACATGAATGAACCGACCCATACGGGAATGAGAGGGATTCCGAGACTGGGCAATGTAATGGACTGAACAGTTGAAGAGGGCTTAAAAGATTTGATTGGTACTACTCATATCACGAAGGTGCATCTTCTTTTCGGTAGCTCATCACATAAGAACTCCAAAGTTAAGCGTGCTTGACTTGGGGCAATTTTGGGATGGGTGACCTCCTGGGAAGTTTCTCAGGGTGCGTGTGAGTGAGGACATAAGCACGCTGGAAAGACTCGTCTTGATACAGTGAGGACAGTCGTCGAATCTGGGGCGTTACATAATGACACCTCAAGAACCACCAGAACATTGTGGGAGCACATAAGACAAATACGAGAGATCAAATAATTGATTTTCAAGTCGGAGGAGAATAACCAAGCACGCTTCACTTTAGAGTTCTTATGTGATGAGCTACCGAAAAAAAGATGCACTTTCGTGATATGAGTAGTACCAATCAAATCTCTTAAGCCTTCTTCAACTGTACATTCCATTACATTGAACAGTCTCGAAATCCCTATCCTTCCGGTGTAAGAATTGTAGTGACCCGTTCCAGAATCACCTACTAGTTGAGAACTAAACATGCAATTAACTTAATTAATAAAAATCAGAGATAACAGCGGAAAATACCAACAAATGATAGTTATACAACCCAATCGAAATCAGAACAACTCAAAATATATTCGGTACAACCATAACGAAATAGAATAGTACTGAAAACTAAACCAACCAGATACTCACTGTCCTCCTCCTGCTCTACCCGAGCTGTCCAACCTGAGGCCTGCCCCGAGGGAATGGGGTGTCCAAGATAAACAAAAACCGAGGACGTGAGCGATAAGAACGCCCAGTACAAAAGCATGAGTATACAAACCTATATGAAATGCACATGCTATGATATGATACCAGGGTAGTCAAGAAACAGGAGTCACAAAAGATCTCAAAATGCTCAGTCTAGAGGCGCCAAGTGGATAGTGCCGCGCGGTCCTACCTCTGGGTCACTGCATCCACTGCAAGAACAGACGTGGACCTAAAATGTCCCGGATCACCGAAGCCCTCCCGACCCGTCGGCCACTGTGTACTCTCGGTGTCCATGCGTCCACAAGACAAGACAGGGCTGAGCGGCCCCACAAGATATAGCTTATCTCGAAAGAGATACAGCTCAACAGTAAAGGCTATCTCGAAGAAGATACGGCTCAACATGAAATGCAACATGCATCATACAACGTGACATAATAACATGCATCATATGACATATAACAATGCAGCAAATAATCATGCAACACATATATGAATGTATACTCAACCAGGATATCTCGGATAGTACTTTCGTAACTCTATCACAGCAAGCCTAGCCTTACGCAGCACCGCTAATCAGGTCTAGAACAAGCCTACGCATCAAAAGCACCCAATGAACAATACTACCATGCTCAACTAGCAAACCAGTACTCCCTAGTACTACACAAGGTTTAGGGTTTACCTTCGTCCGTCGACAGCCCTTTGATGTCGATTGCCTCGTAACTCAGGCGTCGCTACACTACCAATCCTGGCAGCTCTTGGCTATCGCTCGACCGGCAACTAACCCTAGAAACCTTCCAAATCTCTCAAATATGAGACACAACTCAAGGATTGTCAATACAAAATGAGGAAATCCGAGCACTATTTATAGGCTATGTTCGGATCCACCGAACCCACTTCGGAACGTCCGAACTCCTACGTGTCCATCAGCTCTTGACACCTCACGATCGGATCCACCGAACCTACACTTCGGAACGTCCGAACTCCCACGTGTCCATCGGCTCTTGACACCTCATGATCGGATCCACCGAACCTACACTTCGGAACGTCCGAACTCCCACGTGTCGATCAACTCTTGACACCTCATGATCGGATCCACCGAACCCACTTCGGATCGTCCGAACTCTTCGGTGCTACCGAACCATCTTCGGTCCGTCCGATTATGACCACGGTCAAAATTACACATTAAACCTTCTTAATCACCATTAATCCGTTAATTACCCAATTTGGAATTCGGGCTACTACATTCTCCCCCCCTTAAAACGATTTCGTCCTCGAAATCAAGTTTAGAGGATGAACAAAACGAAAATAACAACATCGTTACCCTCAAAATCTAAGGGACAACCCATCACTAGACGCTTAGCTAACACCGAATGACCCATCGGAGTAGAAACGGAAAGATGTCTACGATCGTCCTGGTCACCCCAACGACCTACACTCCCCTGACTACTCTCATCACCAAAGTGGTCAGCCATCGCTACAAGATAGAATAGGGGAAATGGTAAAATGGTCCACGAAAAATCCCAAAACAGAATCTATATCCCAAAATCGTAAGCATGCTCTGATACCATAAATGTAGTGACCCGTTCCAGAATCACCTACTAGTTGAGAACTAAACATGCAATTAACTTAATTAATAAAAATCAGAGATAACAGCGGAAAATACCAACAAATGATAGTTATACAACCCAATCGAAATCAGAACAACTCAAAATATATTCGGTACAACCATAACGAAATAGAATAGTACTGAAAACTAAACCAACCAGATACTCACTGTCCTCCTCCTGCTCTACCCGAGCTGTCCAACCTGAGGCCTGCCCCGAGGGAATGGGGTGTCCAAGATAAACAAAAACCGAGGACGTGAGCGATAAGAACGTCCAGTACAAAAGCATGAGTATACAAACCTATATGAAATGCACATGCTATGATATGATACCAGGGTAGTCAAGAAACAGGAGTCACAAAAGATCTCAAAATGCTCAGTCTAGAGGCGCCAAGTGGATAGTGCCGCGCGGTCCTACCTCTGGGTCACTGCATCCACTGCAAGAACAGACGTGGACCTAAAATGTCCCGGATCACCGAAGCCCTCCCGACCCGTCGGCCACTGTGTACTCTCGGTGTCCATGCGTCCACAAGACAAGACAGGGCTGAGCGGCCCCACAAGATATAGCTTATCTCGAAAGAGATACAGCTCAACAGTAAAGGCTATCTCGAAGAAGATACGGCTCAACATGAAATGCAACATGCATCATACAACGTGACATAATAACATGCATCATATGACATATAACAATGCAGCAAATAATCATGCAACACATATATGAATGTATACTCAACCAGGATATCTCGGATAGTACTTTCGTACCTCTATCACAGCAAGCCTAGCCTTACGCAGCACCGCTAATCAGGTCTAGAACAAGCCTACGCATCAAAAGCACCCAATGAACAATACTACCATGCTCAACTAGCAAAACCAGTACTCCCTAGTACTACCAAAGGTTTAGGGTTTACCTTCGTCCGTCGACAGCCCTTTGATGTCGATTGCCTCGTAACTCAGGCGTCGCTACACTACCAATCCTGGCAGCTCTTGGCTATCGCTCGACCGGCAACTAACCCTAGAAACCTTCCAAATCTCTCAAATATGAGACACAACTCAAGGATTGTCAATACAAAATGAGGAAATCCGAGCACTATTTATAGGCTATGTTCGGATCCACCGAACCCACTTCGGAACGTCCGAACTCCTACGTGTCCATCAGCTCTTGACACCTCACGATCGAATCCACCGAACCTACACTTCGGAACGTCCGAACTCCCACGTGTCCATCGGCTCTTGACACCTCATGATCGGATCCACCGAACCTACACTTCGGAACGTCCGAACTCCCACGTGTCGATCAACTCTTGACACCTCATGATCGGATCCACCGAACCCACTTCGGATCGTCCGAACTCTTCGGTGCTACCGAACCATCTTCGGTCCGTCCGATTATGACCACGGTCAAAATTACACATTAAACCTTCTTAATCACCATTAATCCGTTAATTACCCAATTTGGAATTCGGGCTACTACATTCTCCCCCCCTTAAAACGATTTCGTCCTCGAAATCAAGTTTAGAGGATGAACAAAACGAAAATAACAACATCGTTACCCTCAAAATCTAAGGGACAACCCATCACTAGACGCTTAGCTAACACCGAATGACCCATCGGAGTAGAAACGGAAAGAATGACGTCTACGATCGTCCTGGTCACCCCAACGACCTACACTCCCCTGACTACTCTCATCACCAAAGTGGTCAGCCATCGCTACAAGATAGAATAGGGGAAATGGTAAAATGGTCCACGAAAAATCCCAAAACAGAATCTATATCCCAAAATCGTAAGCATGCTCTGATACCATAAATGTAGTGACCCGTTCCAGAATCACCTACTAGTTGAGAACTAAACATGCAATTAACTTAATTAATAAAAATCAGAGATAACAGCGGAAAATACCAACAAATGATAGTTATACAACCCAATCGAAATCAGAACAACTCAAAATATATTCGATACAACCATAACGAAATAGAATAATACTGAAAACTAAACCAACCAGATACTCACTGTCCTCCTCCTGCTCTACCCGAGCTGTCCAACCTGAGGCCTGCCCCGAGGGAATGGGGTGTCCAAGATAAACAAAAACCGAGGACGTGAGCGATAAGAACGCCCAGTACAAAAGCATGAGTATACAAACCTATATGAAATGCACATGCTATGATATGATACCAGGGTAGTCAAGAAACAGGAGTCACAAAAGATCTCAAAATGCTCAGTCTAGAGGCGCCAAGTGGATAGTGCCGCGCGGTCCTACCTCTGGGTCACTGCATCCACTGCAAGAACAGACGTGGACCTAAAATGTCCCGGATCACCGAAGCCCTCCCGACCCGTCGGCCACTGTGTACTCTCGGTGTCCATGCGTCCACAAGACAAGACAGGGCTGAGCGGCCCCACAAGATATAGCTTATCTCGAAAGAGATACAGCTCAACAGTAAAGGCTATCTCGAAGAAGATACGGCTCAACATGAAATGCAACATGCATCATACAACGTGACATAATAACATGCATCATATGACATATAACAATGCAGCAAATAATCATGCAACACATATATGAATGTATACTCAACCAGGATATCTCGGATAGTACTTTCGTACCTCTATCACAGCAAGCCTAGCCTTACGCAGCACCGCTAATCAGGTCTAGAACAAGCCTACGCATCAAAAGCACCCAATGAACAATACTACCATGCTCAACTAGCAAAACCAGTACTCCCTAGTACTACCAAAGGTTTAGGGTTTACCTTCGTCCGTCGACAGCCCTTTGATGTCGATTGCCTCGTAACTCAGGCGTCGCTACACTACCAATCCTGGCAGCTCTTGGCTATCGCTCGACCGGCAACTAACCCTAGAAACCTTCCAAATCTCTCAAATATGAGACACAACTCAAGGATTGTCAATACAAAATGAGGAAATCCGAGCACTATTTATAGGCTATGTTCGGATCCACCGAACCCACTTCGGAACGTCCGAACTCCTACGTGTCCATCAGCTCTTGACACCTCACGATCGGATCCACCGAACCTACACTTCGGAACGTCCGAACTCCCACGTGTCCATCGGCTCTTGACACCTCATGATCGGATCCACCGAACCTACACTTCGGAACGTCCGAACTCCCACGTGTCGATCAACTCTTGACACCTCATGATCGGATCCACCGAACCCACTTCGGATCGTCCGAACTCTTCGGTGCTACCGAACCATCTTCGGTCCGTCCGATTATGACCACGGTCAAAATTACACATTAAACCTTCTTAATCACCATTAATCCGTTAATTACCCAATTTGGAATTCGGGCTACTACAAGAATGGTTCATTCATGTTCCCTCCACCTAGAAACCTGCCAGGAGCTGCTCATTGTCCGTGCCACCTCATGGCACCGGCGATCACCCCCCGCCCTCTTCGGCCCCAGGCCTCACATGCCCACCAGCTTCCGCTTGGTTCGTCCCCGAACCACACTGTACTCGGAGAGGTCGGCTCTGATACCACTTGTGACGCCCCAGATTCGATGACTGTCCTCACTGTATCAAGACGAGTCTTTTCAGCGTGCTTATGTCCTCACTCACACGTACCCTGGGAAACTTCCCAGGAAGTCACCCATCCCAAAATTACCCCAAGTCAAGCACGCTTAAATTTAGAGTTCTTATGTGATGAGCTACTGAAAAGAAGATACACCTTCGTGATATGAGTAGTACCAATCAAATCTTTTAAGCCTTCTTCAACTGTACATTCCATTACATTGAACAGTCTCGGAATCCCTCTCCTTCCGGTGTAAGAACGGTTCATTCATGTTCCCTCTACCTAGAAGCCTGCCAGGAGCCGCTCATTGTCCGTGCCACCTCATGGCACCGGCGATCACCCCCCGCCCTCTTCGGCCCCGGGCCTCACAAATGCTGCTTTTCTTCGCCAAAATGTAAAGTCCATAGAGAGATGCTAATAAAGGAATATGTCTCGGAAATCCAAGATAATTTGACAAGAAAAGCCTCTTTTCTAAAAAAAATTTCAAAATGATGTCACATGATAATATTATAAAAGAACTACAAAAATATTAAAGGTTATTAACAAACTTATTCATTTATATTAAAGAGAAAATTATCTTCTGACAATAATTGGAAATATGCCACAAAGGCCGAAAGGAAAGAAATTTAGATCTCATCCACATGTCAGAAGTGTGAGAAGTGGAAGAAATTCTTGGAAACCAAAAACAATATGGTCTAGACAGAAATCTATATATTACAAATCTGGACAAAAAAGTAGACCATCTAGAATTAGGATTTCGTCTCATGCATCATATTCATCTTGAAGCACGGAATGAACATCAACAATAAAGACTTTCAAAAGATCTCACACCAGAAGAAGTAGTTTTATATGAAAATAAGACAGTCGTCGCTATAAGGAAGATTGGATTCCATAGAGTTGAAATCAATAAATCATGAATAATTCTGCAAAAAAAAAAAACATATTTAAAAAATTGTTGAATTTTCCAAAAAGACTCGAACATAATAAACAAATTCAAAGTTTCTTAGGAGTTGTTATTTTTACTGGAATGTTTATAAAAGATCTAGCAAGACACATAAAAGTTTTCAATCCATTGTTAAATAAAGATGTCAGATTCATATGGACAGAAGAACACACTAAAAGACTTATCCAACTAAAGGAGATTTGTAAGAAACTTTAAAAAATGTCTATCCATCAAGATGATGGTGATCCGATATTATATACAGGTGTCAATGACTATTGGTGGGTAGTGGTTCTTACAAACCTCACACCAGAAGAAGAACAACCTTACATATATTTTAGTAGACTATTCTCATATGCAAATGTCATACGATAAAACATCAATGAAAATGAATTATATGCATTACCAAAGTCTTTTGAAAAATTACCATTATTTTTATTTGCTAATAAATTTATCTTAACAATTGATACACATGAGTAAAAAATTTCTCGAAAAATATAATTGAATCGTCCAAGAGTATCTAATGATGCAAAACAGGTCTTACATTGCAGACATAGAGAAAAAGTCGACCGCTGGGACTTGGATCTATAAATACACCCATTGAAGATGTCAAAAAATTTATGAAAAGACACGATAGGATACACGAGAATGTAAGAAGAATTAAACAAATCAAGCTGGTTCAAGTTCAAAGTTTTATTAATCAAAACCATGTTTGAAGTTCACGTTGTTGATCCGTTAATTCATTCAATCACTTAATATCTTAAAAATGAATGTATGTATACAAGCCAAAAACCCTTTGTAAACCTCAAATTAGTGTGTTGTATTTCACTCACTTATAAATCATTTTGATGTGTGATCGAAACATCTAGTTGGAGTTTGTTGTAAAATCGTCATATTCTGTGATCTGACATCTGCATTCTAATCTAGAGAGTAAATTGTTTTACTTTGGATTTGGAAATATATAGTGATATATTCCTTGGTTGGAAGAAGAAGAAGAGACTTAGATAAGATTTATCTTCGAATTTCTACAAACAAGCTATGTATATTTGCTTCTATTTAGACAAAATCAAGAATCGCTCAATTTCAATTTCATATGAGAGATATGTCTGAAATACTAGAATTGCTCAAAAACAGTCTGACAAACACTTGGAAGTTTTGTGGTTCGGTGGTTATAGATCTTGATTTATTTGATTTCTGGCTAATGTGGTGAACATAAAAGTCATATCACTTTCTTTTAGCTTTTCAAAGAATCAAGAATCACCCAATTTTGAGTTAATATGATAGAGATATGCTCGAAATAATTTCACTGCTCATATCTAGCCATTTGTTGTATGTACAACTTCCAGCTGGACATTGTAGCATCCGGTTAACATAGATAATATCCAAACTTACCAGACCGACCTAAGTTATGACTTCTAGATAATTGAGTTGGATTTACTTCCATTTTGACCTCTGGTAATTTGAATAAATGGTTTATGAAATATGAGCAAAATACCGGAGATGATCAAATCCAGCCGTTTGTCGTATCCGAGATTTCCATCTTGATATTGAAACCACTATTTTGCCAAGATAATATCTGAACTAGCCCGACTGGTATGAAATATGACTTGCAGAAACTGGAGTTTTCTGTTAAGCCATCTTGCCCACTAGTCATTTAGATCTTTGAGTTATGAGATATCATTGAAATACTAAATCTCGCTAGAGTTTAGCCGTTTGCAAAACTTGAGTTCCATCTTCCAACTTGATATAGCAATTTTACGTTTGAGTAAATATGTTAGAAACAAAATAACATGTTTTGTTATCATCAAAATCAAGATTTTTATCATTTCCGCAACCATGCATTTTTTTAGTCATTAAATTACAGTTGTATTTTTCTGACTGTTGAATTTTTTTGAAAAAAGGCGACGAGGTGGAGAGTCTTCGAACTCCTATATAGTACAGAGCCCACCTATGACCCTATCAATAGGTCTTTTCAAGCTTATAATAATAGATCATGGCTTGCGGCTACAATATAGATAGGAAAATAAAAAATGAGAGAATAAACAATTTGATCATATAGACTCTCTCATCTCTAATCCTCCAAATATTTAATTTTCATAGTCTTCACTTTTTAATCTTTCCCAAATTCATAGTTGTTCTTTCCTTCCACAAAAACTACTCTCTTATTCATTTTCAATCCATGGAGCATTTCAAGAAAAATAAAAAATTAGAAAAAAAATCTTTAGTGATCCTCAAACTTAAACACTTTTGAGAATTATGAGTTTTTACTTTCACATTGACCGTGTCTCATTATTTCGATACTTTTTAGTAGGTGCTTGAGTTCTGAATTCGTAACGAAAGATTATTTTTTGATTTTCGAAGTGTGATCTTTAATTGAATACGGAGGATTTTGGTGATATGATCATGGTGTTGCTTGTGTTATTTTGTGTAGTCGATTATTGAACCACACACATTCTTTTCCTCATCTTCTCTAATGTTGTGTATATATATTCAAATTGGGTGGATATTTTAATTTGTACAAGTTAGGCGCATGGAAAGTGGAAACGATGTTATCTTTAAATATATTAATTCATCTCACTTAGGTATAAATTGTTATCAAGGAATTAACTTTTCATAATATAAAACTTATATCACAGAAAACTCTAACGTTACACTCCTTCGACTTTTCAAAAGAATACACCACAAGTTTGCACATAAATGATAGGAAATAAGAATGCTCTTAACTTTCTCTCGGTTTATAGTGTCGACAAAAACCTGTGTGAGACGATCTCACAGGTCGTAGTTTGTGATACAGATCTATTATTTTGGTCATCCATGAAAAAATATTACTTTTTATGCTAAGAGTATTACTTTTTATTGTGAATATTGATAAGGTTGACCTGTCTCACAGATAAAGATTCGTGAGACCGTTTCACAAGAGAACTACTCTATAGTATCTTATTTAATTTCAGAACAACTATTGCAATTTTTGAAAATTATGTGTACAATATGGAAGTGCTGGGATTTCTTATAAATTTATTCCTCAAAATGGTGCATTAATATATAGATTCCAAAAGTTAGAAACCAATAGACACTAACTTATTCGAAGACGAACAAATGCAAAGTGTGGAGAAATTAATATGCACGAATCTTATAGATGTTTTTAGGGATTTATTTTGTCATGTTCGTGCTTATTTGAAATTTTAATCCGAATTTAAGGCTTATTTCCTCTTTTTTTTATTGTTATTAGGTTTGATCAAAATGAGAAAAAATTTAAATAAAAAGGTTTACGACACATTTCCAATTTGGAATCACCTCCGAAAATGAAGGAAGAATTGACCGAAATAAGAAAAAGAGCGAATATAAAGATTTTTGGATGAAAAGCACAATCTACATGTCAACTGCGTGCAGTGTGTGTCTCAGTGTAATTCAGCACACGCACGTGATACCGGAGCTGGATTGTTTTTTGACTAATTTTGGATGAAAAATAATTATTTTCAAGAGCTCTTCAGAGGGGAAAAAAATAAATATAACTATTGGAAAATATTTTTAAAAACTTTAGCAAATTTGATGAGATTTGGGTGAACACGAGTCGAGTCGAGTCTAGATGAATCGAGCTTTACTCAATTTTAATTTTATTACAAGTTATTCGAATTCGATCTCGAAAATGATAATAGCGTAATATTATGGTTTAAATTTTATATTTATATGGACAAAATACTCTTAAATTATTTATCTTTTAAAAATATATATATTGTTACTCGAGTAGTTCGTGAGATACTTACGTAGAAATAATTAAACTCAAACCCATGAAGAATTGATGATATACTCAAACTTGATTCTAGCTCGGCCTAATTAAACTCGACTCAAATTTTGACTCAGCTGAAGAAATCGATTGGATCCATATCTCAACACACAATCCTCAAATACTATTAAATTCTCAAGAAATAACATATATATTAATCATAATTGCGGAAGCGTACCGGAATCCATGAGTTTGCAGTCGATTTTCGGTGATGATCTTCAATCTGCAGATTTTCTTTAAGCCAGAGAGTTTTTGTAGATGGGATACAAAAAACTTAAACGTTATATGCAGATTGGGAACATAACCCTTATTTATAATTAAACAAGTTTCACTATTTCTAATTTGGCCCTTCAACAAATCAGAAATATCATATATGGTATCCACACAATAATATCATGACATTTAAGTCCTCAAGTCAATTCTTATTCTAAATTAGACCACATAAATTTATGACTTATTTAATTGATGACATGCAAACATTTATAATTACATCTATGGCCCCAAAAATTCCAACAATCTCCCACTGGGCCATATGTGTAAACTTGTAAATGTGTTAAACTTAACGAGCTCAAAACTTTTGTCATCACAACCATAAGACTTCTTAAACAATCTCGTCCATTAATTATATCGACATAGGATCAATGGAGTCTTTGTTGTATCTATCACAACTGAACCATCAATGGTCACACATATCAATACAATCAAATGACATAGATCAATCATGAATGTGTGGCATGAAAATTACATGCAAGGTGATCTATTCATGTCAATTTTCAACTGTTCCTACTTTACCAAAGTGAGATCAAAACCTTAACTTCAGTTAGACAAAGTGTAAAGTAAACAATGAACTTTATTTCTGATCAGAAAATATCCAAATACATAAGTTCGAACAACATAACCAAACATAAAATATAAAGTACAAACTCCCACTAGATCTAGACTTCATCAAACTGAATAACACCCATATGAGCAGTGTGCTCATGGAAAACACTGGGTGGCAAACCCTTCGTAAAAGGATCTGCTATCATAGAGTTTGTTCCTATGTGTTCTATCAAAATCTGTCCACTTTGTACTCTTTCTTTCACAACAAGGAACTTGATGTCGATATGTTTCGATTTTGTCGAGCTCCTATTATTGTTGGAATACAATACAGCTGATCTATTGTCACAAAACAATTTCAATGGTCTTTCAACCTCTTCTAGAATACGCAGCCCGGTGACAAAATTCCTCAGCCATATTGCATGATTAGATGCCTCGTAACATGCTATAAATTCAGCCGCCATGGTGGAAGAAGCTGTTAGTGCTTGTTTGGCACTTCTCCAAGAGATAGCTCCGCCAGCCAATAGAAATACATAGCCTGAAGTGGATCTCATGCTATCTTGGCATCCCGCGAAATCAGAGTCCGAATATCCCATGATCTCAAGATTATTCGACCTCTTATATGTGAGCATGTAATCACAGGTTCTCTTTAGATATCTCATTACTCTTTTGGCTGCTTTCCAGTGATCCATTCCTGGGTTGCTTAAATATCTGCCCAACACTCCAACAATGTACGCAATATCTGGACGCGTACAAACTTGAGCATACATAAGACTTCCTACAGCCGAAGCATAGGGAATCTTTTGCATTTCTTGAATCTCGAGGCTTCCTTTAGGGCACTGTTTAAGACTAAACTTGTCTCCTTTAGCGACCGGGGTATTACCTGGCTTACAATCTTGCATGCCAAATCTTTTAAGTACCTTATCGATATAGCTCTTTTGCGATAATCCAAGAATACCTTGAGAACGATCTCGATGTATTTGGATTCCTAATACAAAAGAGGCGTTACCAAGATCTTTCATTTCAAAATGTCTAGAGAGAAATTTCTTGGTATCGTTCAACATGCCTATATCGTTTGTGGCAAGCAAAATGTCATCCACATATAAAACCAGAAATATATGTTTACTCCCACTGAACTTATGATACACACAATCATCTACTACATTTACCTCAAAACCAAATGAGATAATTACTTGATGAAACTTGTGGTACCATTGACGAGAAGCTTGCTTTAACCCATAGATGGACTTCTTAAGTTTGCAAACCATATTCTTTGGATTTCCAAATACAAAGTGTTCTGGTTGCACCATATAGATTGTTTCCTCAATGTCTCCATTGAGAAAAGCTGTCTTGACATCCATCTGATGAAGTTCCATATCAAAGTGTGCAACAAGTGCCATGATTGTCCTAAAAGAGTCCTTCGATGAAACTGGAGAGAAGGTCTCTTTAAAGTCAATCCCATATTTTTGAGTATAGCCTTTAGCTACAAGACGTGCTTTGTACCTCTCCACATTACCTTTTGAATCCCGTTTGGTTTTGAAAATCCACTTACAACCAATGGGTTTCACACCTTCTGGTAATGGGACAAGTTCCCAAACTTTATTGTCTTGCATTGACTTATACTCCTCACTCATTGCCTCGGCCCACTTTTGAGAATTTGAATCTTGCATGGCTTGACGAACGTTGATTGGATCATTCTCCGTCATACCATCATTTTCCTCATGTTCTTGGAGTAGCACTATGTAATCATCCGGAATAGCGCTCTTCCTTTCTCTAGTGGACCTCCGTAAAGACACTTGTTCTTCAGACGCTGGTTCTTGAGGTTGTTGAGTTTGTTCGATTGGAACTTGATTGACAATGTCTTGTTGTTCTTGTATCATATCTTGATCAATGACAGGAATACAATCCTGAACATTATCAGTATCAATCATAGGAATATGAACCATTTCCTCTTGAAGAGTATTTGGATCAAATTCCTCCTCGAAGACAAAGTCTGTTATTTTATTCTTCCCCCCAAACTCAATATCCTCAAAAAATACTGCAGTTCCCGTCTCAAATATATTCTTTACTTTGGGATCATAAAATTTATAGCCCCTTGATCGCTCAAAATACCCAATAAAGTAGCTACTGACTGTTCTGGAGTCAAGTTTCTTTTCATACTGTCGATATGGTCTAGCCTCAGCTGGACATCCCCAAATATGAAAATGTTTTAGACTTGGCTTTCGCCCTGTCCAAAGTTCATAAGGTGTTTTAATAGCTGCTTTAGTTGGTACTCTATTTAGAATGTAAGTTGCTGTTTTTAATGCTTCTCCCCAGAGTGACTCTGGTAAGGTTGAATGACTGATCATACTTCTTACCATATCCTTAAGAGTCCTATTTCGTCGTTCAGCTACACCATTCATGCTTGGTGAGCCTGGCATGGTGTATTGCGGGACGATTCCATATTCCTCTAGGTATTGAGCAAAAGGTCCTGGACGTTGTTCCCCTGAACCGTCATTTCTACCGTAATATTCACCACCACGATCAGATCTGACTTTCTTAATTCTTTTGTCGAGTTGATTCTCGACTTCAGTCTTAAATGACTTGAAAACGTCCAATGTCTGTGATTTTTCATGGATAAGAAATAAGTATGCATATCTAGAGTAATCATCAATGAATGATACAAAATATTGTTGACCATTCCAAGAAGATGTTGGAAATGGTCCACAAATATCTGTATGTATCAATTCCAATACCTCAGTAGCTCTATATGCACCCTCTTTCTTTCTTTTGGTCTGTTTGCCTTTGATGCATTCGACACAATTGTTTAAGTCTGTAAAATCAATGGAGTTCAAAATTCCATCTGATACAAGTCGTTCAACTCTATTTCTAGAGATGTGCCCTAATCGCTTGTGCCATAATGCACCAGAGTTTTCATTATTAAATTTACGCTTAGTACCACGTGATTCCACATTTAGGGTTTCAATATAAGAAGCATTTGTATCAAGCATATATAGATTGTCATAAATTATAAGTGAACCAGTTCCAACAACATTAGAATTAATAGATAACCTAAACATATTGTTTCCAAATGAACAACAATATCCTAATTTGTCCAAACTAGAAACAGAAATTAAGTTCCGTCTAAACGACGGTACAACAAAAGTATCTATTAAATCCAAATAATAACCAGTACTTAATAACAATCTAAAATGCCCTATTGCTTCCACTTTGACCGACTTGCCATCACCTACATAAATGCATCTTTCAGCATCATTTGGCTTTCGGCAGCTCAGGCAACCCTGCATTGAAACACTTATATTAGTAGTAGCACCGGAATCTAACCACCAAGTGTTTCTTGGTACTGAAGCTAAATTTACTTCAGAACATACCAAACTTGAAAATGTACCTTTCTTTGCACGCCATGCATGGTACTTAGGACAATCTTTCTTGACATGATCATCCTTATCACAGAAGAAACAACCTTTCTTATCCTTATCTTGCTTTTGTTTCTTTGCATATGGACCTTTAACAGCCTCATTCATTCTTTTCTTGCCCTTCTCTTTAGAGGTACTTGCATAATGTGCACTTTCAGTCTTGTCTTGCTTCAATCTCTCTTCCTCTTGAACACAATAAGAAATGAGCTCATTAAGAGACCATTTCTCCTTTTGACAGTTATAACTGATCTTGAACTGACTAAATTGGTTTGGAAGAGAAATCAACACTAAATGAACAAGCATGTCTTCCGACAATTCAAGATTAAGTGCCTTCAACTGCGATGCAAGGTGGGACATTTCCATAATATATTCTCGGATATTTCCCTTGCCTTTATACTTCATGGAAATCAAGTTTTTCAGAATCGTGCTTGTTTCCGCCTTATCGCTTTTGGCAAAGCGCTTCTCAATCTCATCGAGATAATCCTTAGCTTTGGTGACACTGTCGGACACCGCACCTCTAAAAGCCTCAGGTATGCCGCGTTTGATGATCATAAGACTCATGCGGTTAGAGCGATCCCACCTCTCACATATAGACCTCTGTTCAGAAGAACTAGAATCCGTAAGAGCGGCAGGTTGCTCTGTCCTGATCGCAAGATCTAGATCCATGCAGCCAAGAACAATAAGAATGTTCTCCTTCCAATCCTTAAAATTTGTCCCATTAAGGATCGGCACTGAACTTAGATTAGCAGATATAGTAGCAACTTTTGCTGAAAAGAGAACATAAAAATAATAACATAATTAACATGCTCATCTCAAAGAAATTAAAATAAATGGCAAATCCCATCTCAAGATACCTAGTGCAATATCAATATTAAAATCTTTGGACAATAATATTATATGCAAGTGGTACTCTTGTTGCAATAATCAAACATTAACAATATTGTATGACAAACAAGAAACATATCTTTGGATAGATTTATTATTTTCACAAAAATAAACAACTAAAACCTTATAATTGTTACATGTTTATTATCACAAGCAAATGAATCATTTTGTCAAGTATAAATCTTCCTTTGGGTCGATTAACACTCATATAAATATACTCATTTGCACTTTAAAAAAAAACTTAAAAATATATCTTAATACTTCAAATAAAAATTAAATTACAATTATAGTAAATCACTTTGGTGACATATAATTGAAACCTAATTTATTTGAAAAAATTAAATATCAAAGAACCATGATATTCAACCGAACAAAAGTTTAATCAAATACCATGAAATATTACACAAATAATTAAGCAATATATTTTAAACCATTTGTGATAAATAAGGGCGGTTATCACAAAACCGTAATCAGAAAATTTGGAATTGAAGTCAAACAATCAAACCAATGATTTTCCAACCGACACACCGATTCAATTTCATTTTGAAGGAAAACAAAATTTTTTGATCACAAAATCGTGTCAATAACCGATTTAATTTCACAAGAATTTTTTATTTATTTTTGTTCTCACCGAAACCCATTAATCATGATAAGATCTTTAATGCAAAAATTTAGAACATGAAATACTCTTAACGAAATGGATTGATTGGACCGAAAAATCAAAACTCATGAAATTGTGGGAACAAAACAATATTGATTGGACCGAAAACTCAAAAAATTTAAATCATGAAATGGGGGAAACAAAACAGGTTATCATTTCCAAAATATATATATATATATATATATATATATATACCAGAAGAGTACCGATTCGAACATAACATTTGGAAGGAAAACAAAAAACCAATTTTGTTATCACTAATCATGCCATTAACCGATAATCATGAATATATCCAAAAGTTTGAATAAATTTCAACCATACTTGTCATTCGACCGACGACGCAGAAATTCAATTTCGAAAACAAAAAATATGAACATTCCCGAATTCGTAAAAATTAATCGAACTATTTCTTAAGAATTTGAAATAGATGGCTCTGATACCAATTGAAGAAATCGATTAGATTTCACATCTCAACACACAATCCTCAAATACTATTCAATTCTCAAGAAATAACATATATATTAATCATAATTGCGGAAGCGTACCGGAATCCATGAGTTTGCAGTCGATTTTCGGTGATGATCTTCAATCTTGCAGTTTTCTTCCAAAAACCAAAGAGTTCTGTTGATGGGAAACAGAACGATACGTTGTTCTGCAAAATTGGGACCATAACCCTTATTTATAATTAAACAAGTTTCACTATTTCTAATTTGGCCCTTCAACAAATCAGAAATATCATATATGGTATCCACACAATAATATCATGACATTTAAGTCCTCAAGTCAATTCTTATTCTAAACTAGACCACATAAATTTATGACTTATTTAATTGATGACATGCAAACATTTATAATTACATCTATGGCCCCAAAAATTCCAACATCAGCTGCTCACAAGCTGCTCACAAGTAACTTGACTCGCTTGCCATCCTTACTTGAGAGACGATGGCTAGGGTTTGAGGGCATGGAGATAAGAATTCAATTTTCAAGCAAGACCAAGTATCAAAATCGTTGAGATTTCTTCAATCATTATCACGTTTAATTTTATGAATTTGAACATTAGTCTTGGGTTTTGTTTTAAATTTATGGAGTATACATGTGTAGAGATAAAGCCATCAAGACAATTTTTTTTTATTTTTATTTTTGGAGTTTGGTTTGATTTTATTATTTATTTCAAATCAATATTTTTTTGTCGTTTATCATGCTTGCGTTTAATCCAACCAATTAAATTGCATAATTTGTTGGTTAATTTAAAATCCGAAGACGGTATATTATTTTTAGCTTCACTATATCAATTAACGTATTGTAAAATTGACTCGAATTAGATTCGATTTATATATGAAACTTTAGATTATAAAACTAAAATTCCATAGTGATTTTTTAGGACCGAACGTTTGTCTCTTTACCAAAATTTATAGCTCATGGTAATGGTACAATTAAAATATTTTAAACTGTATTGCAGTCCAAATGTCATAGTTCAATCTTTTTACCTAACAGAAACAATTATTACACCTCAACATATTCAATACGCTTAAATATAATTAGAGAATTTTTTTAAAAATAGAGAATTTTTTATGAATTGGGTAGTTAATTAACTAAATTTGAGTTTGACACATAGAGCATAACTTGATTTGGTATCGTTGTGCGCCCTAGCTATTTGTACAAATTCGAATTTCCTTCTCAATAATAGAGATTGTTTTTGATCGAATGAGTTATGATCAGATGAATGATAATCTCATTATGTATGTATATAAAAAATATTTCTAATAGTTAATGAACATTTTGTCTCAAAAAGATAAATTGTAAGATAATTATTTTATAATGTGTTTTGTAAGAATATAATATATATTTTTTGATTGATTTATTAATTAGAATATTTATGTATACACCAAACCAAATCCAAATTTGGTGGTGGTAGAGAGTACAAAGGATGGAAGATGGTGGATGAACAAAGTGCAAGGAATAATGCGATTGACAAGACATATCATAGGTCTTTTGCTTTGACTCATCATTCACCACCTCTGTCCCCTTGTCAAATCACAACTACCTTTCAAACTTCCATCTCTTTTGCCCCCAATTACTTTTTTAATATTATTTTGTACCCATTTTCAATTTTTTTATGCTCGTAAAAATTATTTTATTTCACCCCAAACACCAAAATATTATATATATATATATATATATATATATATATATATATATATATATATATTCGTTTCATTTAAAAAAAATTAGATGAAAAATGATGTAAGTACATTCATATACCTCGTAAAAACTGGTTTCTTTGGGGAATTGTATCATCATAGCAGTAAAGATTTGCGTTAGGAAAAAGAATTATCTTAGATTAAATCATAAAATTTATTGAAGGATTGCGAATGTATCATTTTCAAAAATAAATCCAAATAAAAATAAAGTAGGTAAAAAATTGATTATGATATAGTTATCAAGGTTTGTCCCCCCTAATTAAATCATATAAATAAAATTCATTTGAAAAATTGATTGGATTTTTTTGGTTTTACGTATGAATATACAGAAAGGGGAAAAGATAGTTTTGGTAGATAATTTTCGAGTTTTTCATTTTTATTCATATTATCGGATAATTCACGATTTTATTCTATTAATTTGATATTTTTCCAATTTTTGTCCTTTTTAATCGTATTGATGCTATGACACTAGATACCTAATAATATTTGATATCACATTTCAATTTTTGGTGACATGTCGTGATTTACATCTCGATATCAACACTTTGGTGAAATGACTTAAAATTGGAAATTTGAACAAGCTAACGAGCTGAAATCGTAAATTATTTTAAAAAATGGAGAATAGACAAGTAAAATGTGATTTCTTTATCTAACATTGCGTTAATGACACAATATCATCGTGTTAAACATACCAAAAAGGTATTATTTTTTTTTTCTTATCCCAAATTTTTTTATCCAATTTACGGTTCTTCTAAACTAATGCCAAATTGGTTTTCTGAATTAAGAAAATATGTTTTGGACTTTTTAGTTAATATATTCGCGACATGCATCCATATAATAAAATAAAGTATACAAATTCCACATTAAAGATGACAAAATTCAAAAAAAAAAAAAATTCTTTGGACTTTTAAATTTTAAAATACATTCAATATATATCACCCTTAATCAAGGAAATATTCTTAAAATAAATAATTTTGATATGGATAGCAATACCTATTTTGTTTTACTTGAAACACTATATTTTTTTTAAAATTATCTATCCTATTTTGAAAATTAAAAGAATAAAAATTAGTAAATATTTTTTAAGTATTTGAAATATTTCATAATTTATACGTTTAGATGCAATAATTGTAATTGTTAAGTAGAAAAATCGGAATGATATTTGGGTTGTTGTATGTTTGAAAATTTTGAGTCGCAGAGTTACTACTAACTATAATTTTTGATATATTGATAAGTGTTTCGTCCTATAATTCGTATCAGAATCACGGTCACGAGTTATATTCTTATTGAATATAGGAAGTGGAATTATTGAGAGAAATATTTTCGAGATTCAATAATTGTTTTTGCTGTATATCATTATCATCGGTTATAACTTTTGTTAAATCGACAAATGTTTAATTATATATATATATATATATATATATATATATATATATATTGTGTTATATTTCTTTCTAATATATTTGTTTTTAACAATATTATTTGTCGATTTAATTTAGATGGTAAAATATATACATTTATATTATATTAACTATTTTATACATACGGTGTACACAAAAATACTAGTGCGTGCATATATATATATATAAACTTGAGAATATACAATGAAGTTTTTTACTTATACTTGAAATAACAGAAAAATCCACATAAAATTATATGAAGTATGAATGGCCCCTGATAAGAATTTTTAAAATATAATATTTCTCTTATGATTATTGAAAAAACTTGTGTGAGATAGTCTCACAGGTCGTATTTGTGAGACGAATCTCTTATTTAGGTGATCCATGAAAAACTATTATTTTTTATGCTAAGAGTATTACTTTTTATTGTGAATATCGATAAGGTTAACTCGTCTCACAGATTAGGATCCGTGAGAAGGTATCAGAATGAGACTCATTCATGATTATTCATCTCAATTTTTTGGTTTCAATAAAATAAAAAAATATTGAAATATTCCAAAGCACCATTTTCATAAACCTCCAAAATTAACACTGTTATTCGATACAAGAACACATGCAACAACAAAGCCAGACAGCTAACAGAGAAAGAAAACATCTTTCCTTAATTTACGCTAATTTCTTCTGGCTCAGTTAGATTCAAACCTAATAGAACCCAACATTAATTCAGCACCGGCCGGTTTCCAAATTTTCACTGAGAAAATTCATTATCTTGCTCGATCTCAGAAGCTGGTTCATCCTCTTCTTCAAAGCAATCGATCCCATAAGCTGCATGGCCATTTCCGAAGGCTTTTATGTGATCTTTCAGAGACCTTTTGTGCTTGAAATCCGATCCACAAGTGCAATACCACAGTTTTCCACAGTTCTTTTCATGGGTTCTCCAATCCCCTCTCACGGCAAAAGCTTTCCCACATTTTCTGCACATGAATGGCTTGATTCCGTGCTTCCTTTTGTAATGTGTCTGAAGGGTCCTGAAATCTTTGAGTGGCTTCGATCTTGGGTGGTCTATGTTGTTCCTGCAACCAGGCGTGCAGCAGTAGCAAGGAAGTTTTAGCATCGCTGTTGGCTGCGTGCCTCTTAATGATTCGGGCCCTTTTCTGTATTGAGATCCATGACCCCACATATGCATCTGTGGGAGGAAAAAGAAAAGGTCCAGTTTGTGAAATTTGTTAAGAAATCGGGGCCGAATCTTGAATCTTATCAAAAAGATGGCATGCGTATCTTTAATGAACGACCCATGATAATCAATTATGTATCATTCCTCTTACACATCAAAGTTATGAGGGAATGAATTAATCTAACCTACAAGTTATGGTTTTTATTCATCAGTCTTGTTTCTTTACGGGGTGGACTTATGGTGGGGAGCATGGCGGATTATGGTGGGGAGCATGGCGGATTAAGTAAAAGTATAAAAAGCGAAAAAAAATATTAATTTATTTATTTTTTCTAAGGTGGGAAATGGGATTCAAGATTCGAGACTTCCTTTTTGTTTTTGCTTTTGTAATATACACAAGGAAGTTTCCAAATCAACAAATCTCCTGTCATGAAACTTTGCTTTAGGGTATGTGTATATCACACACACCCACACACACACACACACACACACACATACATATATTTATCCCTGGAGTAGATAGATAAATCCAAATACATATTTTAAATGATATTGTTAGCTATATGTTTGTAGGGACCTGGATTGAAAGGGGCTTACATCCGGAAAGTTCCCATTTCCCGATTTCTGGATTTAAAGATTACACAAAGTTTTGTTATTTGTGTCGTAAACGAAGAAGGAAGGTAGCTAGCTAAGTGGTAGAGAACATTCAGGAAATGGTGCAGTTTTTCTGGTTGTGAACTTCTGGTTTACAAAGAGGGTAATACTATGTCTGGTTTTTTTCCTGTTTTCATCAGTGAAAAGTCCTTTTGAATCTCGATGGATCAGAAAGAAAATTAGTGTAAGAAAATAGACAGTTTTTGCTGCATTAAGGTTCAGTGAAACTTTATCTTTTTCCTGAATTTATTGAAAAAATAATCTGAACCAGAATACAAACTTCTAGGACAAAAAGCATTATGCTTGTGTTGTTCAATCAATTAAAGAGGGTGACTGACCTGTTCTCAGCTGGACCAGGTGGGATTATACAGATCCCCAAGACCCTCTCAACTCAAGAATCAAATTAAAGGATGGATAAATTTTCAAAAAAACAATCAATTTTTTTTTAAAAAAAAATTCCAAAGATTAATATAAAGTACAAAAAGGATTAAAATTTGAAAACCCTAAGGCCCCATAGAATCAGTCCATTGGTTCACCTTATCAGGTCCAGCTAAGAAATCAAAGTTCAAAAGTGAAAGGTTGAAATTACACCAGAAAAGATGTGTGCGGACAAAGAGAGATGTGGGTTTTTTTCCTCTTTTTCTGCAAAGAAAATAAAATCAAAAGAACCGCAAAAAAAACACAAAAGAAAAAGCAAAACATTTGGCTTTTAATGACCAGAAATACTATCACAAATGGATTGAATTGATCCCACAAGCTCAATAAAAAAACACAGATAATAGCTAGCTAGAGCTGATTTAAAAATCAAGAAAGAAAGTTCAGAACTTTAACCACCTTATATATATATATATATATATATCACACGAACACATACGTACACATACCTGCATGTTATTGTATCTGTTAAAAGTCTTGAAGCAAAGAGGGCAAGAAAACTGAGTAGGGCCAATCAAAATCTGGGCAGGAGTTGGAATCCAATACTGACCTTTGTTGAGTGGGTTCACCCCATATCCACCACTGTTTACTACAGTAACTTGTTGTTTATCCATACTGTTGTTATTAATATTCACTGTGTCAACGGAGGAAGAAGAGACCTTTGAAATCAAATCATAATCAGACAAAGTACTGTCGGAAATCGACAGCCCTAAATCCAAAGTTACATTCTTCACAGCTTCATCTTCTTCATCGTCTTCTTCCGGTACTTCTTTGTCCACCTCCATTGCAGATGATTCTTGATGATGATCCTTCACAGGGCTGGAGCTGAGGAGTGGGAGAGCTTCTTTCAGCGGTGGGGAGGAGGGTGCCCAAGATTCATGAAACATGGGATTTTGGCTGACGTTGGTGGGGTAAAAGTTGAGGTTGTAAGAGTATGTTTGTGTGGGAGGAGAGGTGAAATTGTGGTGAATAGGGTTTAGATTGATCCATCCATTGTTGTTGAAGAAATAGGTGTAACGATCAGCCATGGCTGATTGGAGAAAGAAATTGTCAGAAGTGATTCGAGCAAAAGGTTTGAACTAGAAAGGACCCGGATTTGATTTCTTGCAGAATTCAAGTGAAATGGTGGATGGGGTGATATATAGAGAAGAACCCTAGAAAAGAGAAATTTGGAATGAGAAAAAAATGGTGGGATTTGTGAGAGAGAAGGGAGAAAGATGCTATTGATTTCTTGGGACTTTGAAAGAACAAGAAACCCCTTTTCAACGGTGAAAAAAAGTGGGCAAATTGAATTATGTCATTTGGTACTAATTAAATCACTTCACAAGCTCCATGAACATTAATTTACGGATTTTGTGGTGGGATTATATTCTTTTAAGATATTACATTCAATTAAATTGTGCTAAAAACTATAAACTTTACCAAGGAATTTGACCTTATTTAATATTTGGTTATACTAGTACATTCAACAAATTAGACACACAAACGGACTGATAGACACACTTCTTTCGTCCCAAGTATAAGGTAAAAATTTGTGTGAGACGGTCTCACGGGTCGTATTTTGTGAGACAGATATCTTATTTAGTTCATCCATAAAAAAAATATTACTTTTTATTGTGAATATCGATAGGGTTGACACGTCTTACAGATAAAGATTCGTTAGACCGTCTCATAAAAGACCTATTCCAAGTATAAATACTACATTAATCTATTTTCATTCGTTCTAATTAAATATACAGTTCAATATCTATATTATTATTATTTATTACATTATTTTGCCAATATTCTTTTTTCATTAAGGTAGTGTTTGCAAATGCTTAAAAAAATTGATTATAAACTTTTTTTTTTACAAATTTGCAAAATTTTGGAAAAGAAAAGTCAGTTGTCACTTTTTTTAAGTATTTGCAAACCTTGATTAAATAATGCATTCCATGCTTCCAATATTTTTTTAAACATCTTATTAAAACATTCATTAAATAAATAATGGGAAAGTGAGAAATTTCGCCATAAATTTGTTATTCCAATATTTCCCACTCAAGAATAAATAAATAGGACATTTAGAAATGGTCTTCTTGCAGTGATCATTGGTGGGTTAATGATGATATTAATTATATTTATTATTAATTTTGAGTTGAGTTGATTATAATGATGTAGTGGAAGATGGAGATAGTTTGATTAAATTAATTAGGACAATAATTCTCCAACGTTACAAAATCTAATTAATAAATTAATTGTAGTGTAATATTTAACAACTTATTAATTAATTCACCTCACGTGGCAAAGGACTTCCAATTAAGACATGGCCAGGAATTTGGGGTTTGGCTGTTGTGTCTCATATGGACAGTATTTTATAATCCATGTAACAATTGAACAAGGTGATTAATTATTAGGATATATGTAGATTTTTTCGAATTTTATTTTAATTTAATATCATATATTTTCTCCATATCAACAATTAAGCCATGTATCGTATTCATAAAATAATAATTTTTTTTTTTCCATTTCAAACATCTAATGACTATATCAATGAACATCGAGACGATTGTTATACGTTACTCAAACTTCATATAATGTATAAAAAATTACGAATGAAGTAGAGTGTGACGAGTGACGACTAACAACATTCGGGTTCGATCAAAGATCTGCATGAAGTTACAAGTTCTTTCAAATAAATTTTATGTGTAGGAAATGGAAAATAAATTTAGTAAATAGGGAAACAACGACAATTTAGAATAATAAAAAAAATTAAAAAAATTCGTGAGGAATTGATACCGGCAAGTGCATTAATAGGCGAGCTGTGGTCGGGTTGTGCACAGTACGAGAGGGAGTGTGAAGGGGGACCCCTCCACTTTTTCACATGTCCTATGTCTTTCGTTTACATGCACATCGAACTTACTGTTCCTACGTCACATTATATATTATAATATTTTTTAACAAAAACTTGTGTAAGACGATCTCACGGGTCGTATTTTGAGAGACATGTCTCTTATTTAGGTCATCTATGAAAAATTTATTATTTTTTATGCTAAGAATATTAATTTTTATTGTGAATGTCGGTAGGGTTGACCCCGTCTCACATATAAAGATTCGTAAGATCGTCTCACAAGAAGCCATACTCATATTTTTTTTTCACAAATTATTTAAATTTTTTGAAATTATAATAAAGATTAGGAAAAATTATTTTTACTCCGTTGTGTTTGTTCTGGTACGATTTTACTCTGTTAGGGAGTGTTTGGTTTGAGTGATTAGGCGGGATTATTTTTTTTATCCTCCCTAGTCAGCTGTTTGGTACGCGTGATTATTTAACCAAGTCAATCCTTTCTATGAATGATTAGGTTATATTAGATAGGTTAAAATAATACCTCCTCACCCCCTAGGATTATTTATCCAACTCTTAATACCTCATATTTTTCCAATTTTACCATTCTCTTATATTCAAACTCACCACCACTTCCCGCCGCCGACCGCCGCCGCCGCCGCCGCCACGACCGCCGACCGCCGCCGGCCGCCGCCCCCGTCAGCCGTTTCCGGCCGGCAAGCCGCCGGCCGCCGCCGCAAAGGGGAAGGGAAATTTTGTCTTTTCATCAAAAAATTCAAAATTATCCTACACTTAAAAATCTTACCAAACATAATATTACTTTACACCATATATTACAATCCTACCACAATCATTTTCTTTATCATTTACATACTAATCATTAGTTTATCCTATCCTTCCAACCAAACGTAGCCTATATGATTAAATTGCGGTTTTAGTCTAATAATTTTTTTATTTTTGTAATTTTGGTATTTTTTTATCTAAAAAACCATGTTTGACGGAATTTGACAATTTCAAATCGAACTTGCCTATGTGGATTAAAGATTAATGATATTTCAAAATGGTGGGAAAATTAAACTTACACATATTCATTTTAAAAATAATTATTTTTCTAATTAAAAAAATCAATTAAGCTACAATGGAAGTCAAGCAACCGTTTGAGGACAAATAAACAACAATTTTTTTGGCATTTTTATTTATTATTTAAACGTATATTTATGCTTTTGAAAATAGTAATTTTTATAAAATAAATAGGTAGAAAATAAATTTTTGGGTGATACAGGATCATTTTTCGTTTTTCCTCGTTTTATTTATGCAGCATAAGCAAACTCTAATGTCAAATTAACAAATTCGAGAACGAGTGGGTCTCATGTGAGACCGTCTCACGGATCATAATCGGTGAGACGGGTCAACCCTACCCATATTCAAAATAAAAAGTAATACTCTTAGCATAAAAAATAATATTTTTTCATGCGTGACCCAAATAAGAGATCCATCTCACACAAGTTTTTGCCTTCGAGAACCATAGTTTTTCAAGCAAAAATCGGATCGAAATTGCCAAAAATTAAATATACTGGACTAAGACTATAATTTGACTATATAATGCGCTAAAATAGCAAGAAGTCAAACAGAACAGACGGAAAAAACAATTTTCTATAATGATTATATTAGAAATTAAAATTAATAAATTTTGATAAAACTTTTGTAAAAATTTTCATAATTGAAGAAAACATTTTTAAAAAACGGTTCCAGATTTTTTCATATATTAAGACTCACGAATTATCGAACAAAATAATTTGCGCTTGTGTTTGGCTCAAAAGAAGTTCGAACGTGTTCGAGTTCTATTTGAGTTCGATAAATTGAAACACGAATAAAATATTTATCGAATATGCTCGAAAATCTCATGAACTAGGTACTTTACCAAACCTTGCATGGTAACATAGCCTTCAAACTTGGCAAGCCTACTGTGAGAACCCAAAATTTTGTGAGTGTGATTTTGAAATATAGACATGTATAAGAATTTATTTTTGAGTTATAATAAATTCGAAAATATTAAATAATACATGGTATTGGATATTACAAGTCAATAAATACATGAAATTCAAAATCTAATGCAAATCATGTATTAATTTCAATTAAAGCTGGATATCAATCAACTTTACAAAAAATATTGCATACAAGACAGCTTTCTCAATAAGGAAGCTAGCAAATTTGCAATACAGTCCAGATACATCACGAACATGTACAAGAAAGCAGTCTACGTTCATCCATCCAGTACAGAAGCATAAATTCGAAATTTCAATGTATATGCTCGAAATCTTATTAATTATGGCTCGATTTTAAGTATGGATTGGATATCTCAAATAATGGAATGATTATCTCGAAATTTTGGAAGGAATATCAACCGAATTATGGTAAGATTTTCACCACACTCCTATAAATACCAACCCATTTCATTCGAAAACTTCACACCTCAAATTCGAAATTTCTCTCTTGAATTTTCGAAACTCTCCTCTCCAGTTTCTTCCGAGTAGCAAAGCTATGCCGCAATCCGGACCGAGAAAGAAGTTCGATCATACCCAGTGCAGCAACCCTCCACGTTTTGATTTAGCCTTCAAAATATAGTAAGTGAGTTTTTGATATATTATAATTTGCACACTTGTCCTTTTGTAAGTAGGCTATTGTTATGTATATATTCTTTCATAAGTTAATTTTTGTTGCCACGCTTTTTTCTTTGAAGTGTGATTGCGTATAAAAAAATTATAATTTGTGTAGGAATCTCCCTTCAGTTTTTGAAAGTTCGTTCGAGCATAATTACTTGTTCATGATATATTTTCTTCAAGATTTGTCAAATTATATGTTCAAAGCATTGTTAGGATTCGATTGGATATGGGAAAGGATTTCCGAACTATGACCTTTATACGGTGGGATGGTAACCGTTGTACGGCCTCAGGTTTAACATATTCGACATGGCCTCACTCTTTAGAGGATTAACATATAGGAGACTGATATCAGGAAATCATGGAAATGAGATGACTTTCAGTGATATATGAGTATGCTAAACGAATATGTTATACGAGCAAGATATGTTACGATTATGAAGTATGAATATCCATTATGATTCAAGTTATGATATGTTATGTACAATTTGAATTCAAATATATGTATTTGTTGCTATATGTCTCGAACGGCCTCTACTTGTTTAGTATTTCTCAAAATACCCACCCATTACTTCCTCCCTACCCAGATAAGAACGAAGAACAAATGGATGATGATAAGCAAAACCAATTTTGGGTGTGGTAGAAGATCCTGAATTATCCCAGAAGTTTTAAAGCTTATTTTATGTTTATCGCTTCCACATATTTTTTTATTTAAGTTGCAAAGACCACGATTTTATGATTGTATAAATAATAGACTGGTTTTGTTTTATACTATGCTACGAGACTTGTTGTTTTCAATTGTGTGGTTGTAAAATAACGGCGATGTCGACTAATATGATTCCATCGTTGATATATACGTAGCTAGGTACGCTGAGTCAGTCAAAGAAATAAAAGCAAGTGAGACCCTCATATTAATTAATATCCCCAAACTGTCAAAAATATAAATTCACTGGCGTTTTCCTACGTACGTACGTAGGATTTATGCAGCACTCATCATTCAAGTGAAAATATAATAGAATGAACACAGACACGTACAGCTACTTCTTATAATAAACAGAAACAATTTTGGGACATTTATCTTCTTTATATATTAGTGTTATGTTTATATTAGTGTTATGTTAAGCGTGTATAATGAAAAAAATAGTGTGATAGGTGACATCTTAGAAAGCTCTAGTTCGTCAAGCTATTGACATGACGCGATTTGATTTGATTTGATTTGATTGGTTAAGTGAGTCGTATAAGAGGTACATTAGATCTTAATGGATAATACTAAGAAAATGGTAGAACCGATCTCGAGGATATGAGATAATACCAGTAGTGATGTACACTATTCCCCAACTCGACCCATCGGCACCAAAGTAGGTACAGTTTCTCACGTCCATTCTGTTAGATCTCGGTTTTCTCGTGCCCAAACGTAGCGGAAGTTTTAAAATTTTTATTTTATTTTGACAATCAAAACATTTGAACACTCGTATGGTCTATATAATCAACATACATAGGATGTTTAAACTTTTACATTTGGTGAACAATTTTCACTTAGCTCCAACTACGCCGGTATAAGCGGACTTAGCTCTTGTTGTAAATCCCTACGAACGTTCTTCGATCTCCGAATCAGGTCTACGACTGGAATATTTGTTGCTCTTCTAAATTGCACTAGAAATTTAGATGAACTTTTACGTTGGAGATTATAGTTTGAGAGACGGCTCAAACTTTTCCCTAAGAGGGGTGGCCGAAATATTTGATAGAAAATATGGAGGAATTTTGAAAATTTGGAAGTGTGGTGGCTAGGGTTATGGCTTGATCACTCCTATTTATAATTAAGCCAAAACCTAATACACATAATTAATATTAATGTACTTGATTAATTAATTGGGTTAGTCCAACTAGTTTAATTAATTAATCAAAGTTCATTAAGAACTTTAATTATTTAGTATGTTGGACTTGTACTTCTACAAGCTCATTAAACATACTTCCCATTATATTTAATTTAATATTTAATAAACTCAACTTTTGAGCTTAATAAATTAAATACATTACAAATTCAAAATTTGAATTTAATATTTAAATTATAAATTCAAATCCTTGAATTTTATCACATTCAAAATTTAATATTTAATAAACCCAACTTTTGAGTTTAATAAATTAAATTATCAAATTTTATAAATTCAACTCCTTGAATTTATTCTCTCCAAATTTCATAAATTCAACTTCTTGAATTTATATCTTATAAATTCAACTCCTTGAATTTATTTTCTAAAAATTTAACTATCATAAATTCAATTCCTTGAATTTACTATATCATAATATAAATTCAACTCTTTGAATTTATTCTCTCAATAGGAACAAACGATCCAGTGCTTGTGTGACCATCAATGGTTCAGAGATACAGCTAGCCGTGAGTTCACAACTCTTTGTGACTCAGGACATAATCCTTTATTCGGGCTTACCCTAGTTAGCCCCATTCTTTTCATCAATACCTTGATCAAGAATGTCAGAACTCATTTCTGATTGCACCCATCGGATCATGGTAAGAGCGTATAGAATCATCACCCCATGATCCCCTAGGTATCACTGATAGTGCCTGCAAGAACCAGTCGATTATGATTAACGAACAGTACGGTCCCTTCATCTCATATATCTCGATTGAATCTGCAACCATTAGTGTATCGAGGGTTGCATATTAATTCGATAACTATGTGATAACTATAATAATGGCATCGCGAGTACTATTTGAGAATTCCTTCTCTGACGTACATCTCATACTCTGGCCAGAGATTCCATGCACTATTATTTCATCAGATCACACATGATATCCACACATGTAGGTGAGCGGTGAATCCCCGACTACAATGCACTGGCTCCTACATGTGTCGCAACTGTACCCAACCTCACCACTTGATAACTCTCCTGGAGCCAGTAAACGAGTCAAAGCACAGCCCTAGCATATAGAGCCTCAGTGTTGTCCTGGGTCGTAAGGACTAATGGTGTACAATCATAACCACATACTTATCCTCTCGATGAATGATAACCACTTGGAAAGTCCGATTGAGGGTTGTTCGGTATAATCATCATATGACTACTCATATCCATGCCTTTACCAAGAAACGTAGTACACAACATCACAGGATGCTAGTCTCGAGCTCAAGCGACCTTTATCCATGTTTTAGGCGGCTGAATCGACTAGGAACGAATTTAGACTATGCAGTGTTTACAAATGAGTTTCAACATCGAATTACGATTCATTTGTATTAAAGCATAATCAAGGACTTTATCTATGTTGATTGCATGCGTATACAGATAAAGTATAACGAAACCATTAAAAAGTTAAATTATATTAAAATAAAGATTGTTTATTTCACTTGAGTCGATAAATTTCCTAGCTAATCGTTGGCTTGCAAGTCATCTACTCTAACACATTCATCACTTAGTATGAGACTTTCTACTGCCACAACAAGTATAAGGAAATAAAGTTATGTTTTGGTTAACAGTTATAAGTTTGGACCTAGTAGTTATAAGCATCATATCCTTGCAATTGATATCATAACGAGATCATGAGTTTGAGTCTCCCAATAAACATATATCTATACTTCTTGGCGGGGATGTTGAGTTAAGCATATATGAGTGACATAAGTACTAGGATAAGTGACAATTTGAAAATCCCTTAATAGATAATAATATTCCTGCTAGGGACAAGATCGATGGTATAGAAAAAATAAGACTAACTGTGAAACATGTCATTCTCCCGATTCATGGACCTAACAATCCTACACATTGTAAAATGTTCTGACAATATATTTAAAACATAAAATATCACATGAATATTAATATTTTTCAATGGTAAAAAACACAATTGAAGAACATTATCATTCATCTACATAACTTATAAAATATTAAAGAAGATGCTAAAAATATATATTTGTAAAATTCATAAAATGGGAAGAACATACATGTAAAATCAAATCAACAACATCGACTTTAATTTTGACAATATTGACATTTTTTTACTACTGAGATTTTGTAATTATCATCAATAATAGATTAATGTTACTTTTACGTCCATTGTAAAAATATTGAACTATCCTTTGCAATTATAATTAAAACTAACTATATCTATAACACTTGGTAAAAAATTTTATATGATTACATGTAAAATCAAATCAATTTTTAAATAGTTGGAACTAGGGACCTAAAACTAAGTTTTTGTGTTCGTCAGACACCTAACCCAAAAATAATTTTTATACAGACTGAAATATAAAAAAATATATGGCAGTGAGATTTTTGTATAATTAAGTTATTAACTATATATATATGATTTGATTCTTCATAAGATTTATTAAAAATATAATCATTAAATAAATCAAAAAATCCCCAAGATGGTTTTCATGGATCCAATATCTTTCGCATGCCAATATTATTTTAGAAACCTTTTTCTCACAGTATTAAACAAATTCACATTGTTGGAACTCACAAAGGTGGACTTAACTTGAATAAATTTCAAAGAATCGACTATATATATATATATATATATATATATATATATATATATATATATATGTGTGTGTCTTTGTGTGTGTGTGTGTCACAAAGTTAAATAAATTTTAAGGAATCGAAGGTATACGTGTGTGTGTGACAAAATAATTAAGAGTATGTGTCTTGTGAGACGGTCTCACGGATCTTTATCTGTGCGACAGGTCAACCCTACCGATATTCACAATATACGACCTGTGAGACCGCGCGTCTCACATAAATTTTTGTCAATAATTAAATACTATAAAGAATCATGCATAGGGATTAATGTCGCCAAAAGTGGGGTATTATATTTATATTTGCAAGATTTTCAGATTACACAATTTTCGAAAAAAATTGCCTGTTTGTGTTATCAAAGACAAAACAATGGAAAAAGGTGATCGCCAAATATCGAAAGCACCACATATCTGCATCAATTCTTGTACTGTTTCGTCTGATTATTTACCATTTCCAATCAAATTAACCACACACATTATACATTCAATCTGTGTGTAATATGAATATAACCTTAGCTAATAATATCGTTTTTAATTATGTAATTATTCAATGGTTTGGTTTTATAGCATACAATAAATAATTTAGTTTGAATTTCTTTGAAATTCTCATTTCAATTTAACATGTAATGTCCGACGTCATACCAATATTGTCTTCGGTGTCATATTTGTGTTCCTGACAAAATCGGATTAAAGTCTTACTAGAAAAAAAAAATTTATTTAGATAAATTTACAAAATGGTTTTTTTTTTTTTTGGTTCTATAAATTCTACTGAGTTAAAAATGAAAAAAAGTACAATTTTTGTCTTTTAAGTCATCAATATTATTTAATAAAAAATCTTCAAATTGGTTGAATCTATGTCATGTAACTTTCAATGTTTTTGTAATTGTAATTTTTGTTCATCAAGTACTAATACGACACTATACATATAATTGTTATGTCGGCGGGTCAATGTATCTTCATCACCACCATGAAAAAGATGGTAAATGGAAAATAAATAAATAGAGTATTGAAATTGAAATTTAATAACATATATAATCAAAATCAGAGACAAATATATATTACAAAAATACAAAAATTCTTATTAGACGTCTCGCGAATCAATTTTTTAAGACGAATATTTTATTCTATCAGATCTACGGAAAAATATTATTTTTTATGTCAAAAATATCACGTTTCACTTCAAGTATGAACTGAATTGACTCGTCTTACAGATATCTATGAGACGGTGTCACATGACGCATCCTCTTAAAAAATTGTAAATTTTTTTTATACAAAATGGAGGCCTTTGATTTTTTTTTTTTGGATAATACAGAAATAAATTTAATGATTTATCCTTTGGTTTTCCCAAGACTGCACGAGGGTATGGCAAGAAAAATCTCCAACCTTGTCTAATCTAATCAAATAATATAAAAATAATAAGGAAGAAATATGTTTGTTTATATATTGCTCCGATTATTTGGACATCAATTTGTCCAAAACCTGTCCTAATATCCACAAACATTTCTGTCTTGTTATCTCTTATTTCCAGACACGCATTTCTACAACGTTATTCATTATCAGATTTTTTTAATCTCTATATTTTTTAAATATTTTAAGTTATATAAATTAGTAATTTGTACAAAACAATTAATTATTTATATATCAAGATTGTATTGTTTTCTCTTTGTTTTCTTTCAAGATCACTTTATTCCTTTCACCCTTCTGAGATTCACTGCAAATTCCTTCACATGTGAATTCGTATAATAACAAAGTAAATGTTTTTTTTAGTATAATAATCGTTCATGTTAGGAGATCGATCATATATAGTTGTTTGACTTGTCGTAGAATTTAAAATTTTGAGTTGTGTTGTTACCATGAGCTATAACTTTTGAGAAAGTGAAAAAAATGTTCGATCATGTAATTGATATAAGAGTCAAGGTCGTATGTTTGATGATCATATATTGCAATTAGTACAATCATTGAGAAGAAGAATTTTATGATGTGATATTTTTTCTTGTTAGGATATCGATCGAACTGTGACAATTGAATTGTTCAACGATTTAAAATATTTGAATTGTGTCGTTATAACCAGCTATAATATTAATAAATTGGTCAGCATCCGGTCTTATAGTGTTTTACACACATATACAATTTTGATAAATTCTAGAAAAATAACTATTATTTTTTCAAATTAAGAATATTATTTTGAACTTTGTTCACTTTGCATATACACGAATACATTTGTTTTACTTTGAAAAATATTTTTAAGAAAATAACTCAACGTTTCATCTAAAAATAAACCATGTGGTTAGAATCCATTTTTTTAAATTATATTCTGATTAATTTTCTTAAGTTTAAAAAAATGCTAGGCATGATATTAAAATTAAAAATATAGGAATTAAACACTACTAATCTGAAAATTTTAGAAATAAAAACAAATTAAGAAAAAAATAACTCTTAGTTTGAATGAAAAGTATTTTAAATTCTGTTAATGTCTCTGTATGGACACTGGAAAAAAATTATATATAATATTTTGAGTAATTAAGTCCTTACATATAAAAAATAAAAAATAAAAAATAAAAAAAGCATTCAACAACTTTATATAAAAGAATTATTGGGCCTTATTGGGTTGCTATTTAAGAATTTCAGTTGGGCTTTCAGAGGACGAGCACAATAACCCAATAACAGAGCCCGATAGTTTTTCTTTTTCTTTTCTTTTTTTTTAAAAAAATCACACCATTAATACAATGCACCCTATAATTAGATTATTTGGCATAAAAGCACCATAACGTGGATTTTTTTTTTATTAAACATAAAATATTAATACATATGATTAAATTTATATTGTTCAAAAAGTGAAAAATTATACACTAAATTTTATCAAAATTATCTAATTTCAAATAATTTAAATTTTTGGATAAAAATTTTATTAATTTTTCCATCTAATTATTTTGTCTAATTGTATATAATAGTTTCAAAGCACGATATAATACATGTCTCAGATTCAACGATAAAATTTAAAATAGAATTCGATGATTTTGTCCAACTAAGATATTGAAATATAATTATTTACTTTTAATATGAATAAATTGTTTTGATTACACATATCCCTTATTTGAATACAAGAGTAGTAACTATATTAGTGAATCTCATGTGAGACCATCTCACGGATCTTAATTTGTGAGACGGATCAATCCTATCGATATTTACAATAAAAAGTAATACTCTTAGTATAAAAAGTAATATTTTTTTATGGATGATCCAAATAAAAGATCCGTCTCAAAAATACAATATGTGAGATCGTTTCATATAAGTTTTCGCCTAACTATATAGAGGCGTGTTGTAATTTTGAATTTATCTAAAATGTAGATTACAATATTTTACTATATTATAATATCATTTTTCTTTATATTTTATTTTATATCCCACTCTTCCAATTTATAACTTCTATTTAAATTTTTTTAAAAAACTATTTCATTCTTTTTTTAGACAACAAACATTGCGTGTCACGATTCGCTAGTGTATGATAATTGATGCAATGATATCATTGTATTACATTTTATGCTAAGAGTATTACTTTTTATTTTGTATATCAGTAGAGTTGACCTGTCTCACATATAAAGATTCGTGAGATCGTCTCACAATAGACCTACTCATAATCATATCATTCCAAAACAAAAAATATTATTTTATATTATATATATATATATATATATATATATAACTTTAAATTTCAATATAATTCCTTTTTTTCCACAAAATTAATTAACTTTTGGAAAAAAACAAAAGAGTGCAAGCATTTAACATGAGGACTGGCCACTAGCAAGACAGCACACCACCACGCTCTGCCATTTCCATTCAGATTCCTCATTCGCCCGACCGAGGCGACCGCCTAGCAGGTAATTCGTCGAATCGTACTGAGTTACGCCAGAATTTGATGGAATTTTACCTGCTTTGTGTCTATATTTTGAATTGTTTACTTCTTCTTCTTTTTTGATGAGGATCTTGCCTGTCGATTTTGTCCGGCTGTTGTTTCTTCTGTTTTCGCTCGGCTGCTTTTGATTCGTTGCCTATTGATTGCTTGAAGTATTAATGCTTGATCCTTCTTCTAGTTCTTCGTTGGATCCGTGGTGGATAGATAAAATAATTATGATACTATTATTGAGATAAGGTCTGCGTAGATCGGTCAGTTTAGATCTGAATGTTTTTTGTTGAACGATCCGAGTATTTGAATTTGACGCAAGGTTAATCATATTTTTGGGAGTGGGAAGTATTTTTGTACCTCTGATATGCTTGTCATTTATTGTTAACCATTGTTTCTGGCTCTTTGGTTGTGTGTACTGGGCAATCTGTGTATTCTGGCTATGCTTTTGTATTTATTTGTGTTACTTTTGTTTATTTTGATCATATTGTTTGTAATGTAATTTGGGCTCTGCTTTTCGTTCCTCATGTTAAAGTTTGTAAGCTGCAGTGATTATGCTCGCCCTCTTGTCTGGTTACTTTTGATTTTACGAGTCCTCCCTGCTTTATTTATGGGTGGTCTATTGTAGTACTGTGGATTTAAGATAAAGATCTTTCAATTTGTGTTTATGTTATCTCATTGAAATGCAAAGCACTCACTGCTTCATTTATGGGTGGTCCACTGTAATACTTTGGATTTAAGATAAAGAGCTTTTAATTGTGTGTTTATGTTATCTCATTGAAATGCAAAGAAATTGTTAACTGGTACTGAAATTCTGTGCTTTTCTTAAGTAGGCAGTCCGTGCCTGATTACCTTCGTGTGTAAATTTTACCAGGGTAGTGTTCTTTTAAATCTGCGTGAATTGTCCAGATATGCATTGTTCTTTTTGTTAAACTTCAGCTAGGCTTCGGAAAGGCATGCCTTAGTATTTACTTTATCCCAGAGAAAGTGATATGTTCAGTGACTTGATATTGGTAAATTGATTGGATGTTTTCCTTTGTGATGCGTAGGTCGATATGAGTTATGGCCGATACCATTGATTATGTTGCTTCATATGTTTGGGATTGATCAGTACACTAAGTTTTACATGCTGTAACCTATGTACTTTCATAATTTCATTTAACGTCCATATTGCAAGTGAAGATATTGTGTTACCACTATCAGATTGTTAACTCGCTGAATATGAATCATCAGTTTATTTTAAAATACTGAGAGGGGCATACCATATCTGTAAATGTGGTTGAAGAGACATAGTTGATCAGTATTCTGGGTAGTGCATTCTTTTTCTGGAAATTTGAGTTGGAGGCGTTATCTGACGTTTGTGCTATATCGTGTTACTGTTAACAATTTAAATGTCCTTGCAAATGACATGCTACTAGTTCTTATCTATTGTTTTTATCTTGGTTTGTTTTGACCACTTATTTTTAGTCTGCAGGAATTCTTTCTAAAGTTAAAATGGTAGATCAGGACCAGCTCCCTACCATTGCCCAGAAGTTGGCTAATCAGCTGCACATGAGTTCCAGTCTGTCACAAGGTGTTCAAACTCGCTATGGTAGCTTCCAGAGGCCTACATATCAGAGACGATTTGCGTATGGAAATCATACAGGATTATGGAATCCAATGACTTGTAAAGCCACTCAGGATCTATCCTTGATTTCGGCTCATGCTTCACCAGTTTTTGTTCAAGCTCCCGCTGAGAAAGGCCTTGCCAGCTTTGCGATCGACTTTCTTATGGGTGGTGTTTCAGCTGCTGTGTCAAAAACTGCTGCTGCCCCTATTGAACGTGTGAAGCTTTTGATTCAGAATCAAGATGAAATGATTAAATCTGGAAGGCTCTCAGAACCGTACAAAGGAATTGGAGAATGCTTCAAGAGAACCATTCGAGATGAGGGATTTGGGTCATTGTGGAGAGGAAACACTGCTAATGTCATTCGTTACTTCCCCACTCAGGTTCACCTGATTTATGAGTATATTTGATCATTGTATATATGCATCCCTTTTCTGTTTTCTATTAGCAAACTTTACTAAATGTCATCCGGATGTATTACAGGCTCTGAACTTTGCATTCAAGGACTATTTCAAGAGACTCTTCAACTTCAAGAAGGACCGCGATGGCTACTGGAAATGGTTCGCTGGAAACCTTGCATCAGGTGGTGCAGCTGGTGCTTCTTCGTTGCTCTTTGTTTATTCCTTGGATTATGCTCGTACACGTCTTGCTAATGATGCCAAGGCAGCAAAGAAGGGAGGAGGTGAGAGGCAATTCAACGGTTTGGTGGATGTCTATAGAAAGACCTTGAAATCTGATGGTGTTGCTGGTCTTTACCGTGGATTCAACATCTCATGTGTTGGTATTATTGTGTACCGTGGTTTATACTTCGGAATGTATGACTCTTTGAAACCTGTGGTCCTTACTGGATCGCTACAGGTTAGTATCTCGACAATAATTCTTTTTCTATGCATCGTCTTCGCAATTAATTGGATTGCATTATTTCAATTATTTATTTATAAAACATATAGAAATTCGAGGTATGAAATTTTATTGATAGCGTATAAGGCTGTGATTTGGTGTCAAGTTTTGTTTCCTTTTTTTCAATTCAGTACAAATACTTGATATTATCAAAATCCAATTTTCTGCAACTTAATGCAACTAAGGATGCATTTTCGATGTAACACATAGACCAAATACTTTGTGGAACCTAGATGTCAGCAACTAAGATTTACCTGTTCATGATTACAGGATAGTTTCTTTGCTAGCTTTGCCCTTGGTTGGCTCATCACTAATGGTGCCGGTCTTGCCTCTTACCCAATTGATACCGTCCGTAGAAGAATGATGATGACGTCTGGTGAAGCTGTGAAGTACAAGAGCTCGATGGATGCATTTGCCCAAATCCTCAAGAATGAAGGTGCCAAATCTTTGTTCAAAGGTGCGGGTGCCAACATTCTTCGTGCTGTCGCTGGTGCTGGTGTTCTTGCTGGATACGACAAACTTCAAATGGTCGTATTGGGTAAGAAATATGGCTCTGGTGGAGGTTAAGTTCACCTTTCTTTGAATTTTGGAAAGATAGATGGTGATGAAAATCTTTCTGTTCAGTTTAAGAATCTTTAAATATGAGCGCAATTTGAATAATCTAAATTTCAATCGTCCAAACATTGCTTGGTTCCTATTATGGAAGAGGCTACCATCTTGATGGATCGTGTTTATTTTTCCTGAGATTTGAATTTAAGATGAAATGCATTCAAACTTGTGGTTATTTCATCATATTTATTTAGAATACTATTATAGAATTAAAATAAATTAAAACTTCTGTTGTTCATGATTTCATTCCAGTGATATTGAACATTCTGTGCCAACTTCATTTTTTATGTTTATATATAATAGAAAAATAGTTTTTTTTTCAAGTTCTGAAAAAAATCTGAATTTCGAAAGACATATTTTCTGATTTTTGTTTTTAAATACATATTTTTTATAATAAAAACTTAGCAAAACACCACTATTCTTAGTGTGTGCTATTTGAGAGCGAATTCTAGAATTTTAACAAGAAGTTAACCTCGTTGAAAAATAATAGTTTATGTTAGTAACCTTAGAAAATTAGAGGTGTCTACGAAAACGTGAAGTTACGTTTCAATCAAAGGATTTCATTTGAGAAATAGGCTTGAAAGAATGAATTTAATCGAATCGCTCGCTTAGTTAAAGGATTTGAAATACGTTGGTTAGACCCTTTAGTTTTATCTGAAAAGAAATTGTTTAGGATTGAGAAAGTCCATGAATATAAATTATACGAACAATTTAAGATGATTAGTGGTAAAAATTTGAATTCCAAATCAACTAAATGTCAACTTCCAAATGCGGCTATTAACGTATTCCAACTGAATTGGAGACTCAGATCATATCGGAAGGAACCCATGTCACAAAACACGAATCCTACAACGCAAGCAATGATGGAACATCTCTCAATAACGTCGGAACTGACTACAAAAGCAAAGAAGTATCAGAAAGAACACAAAATACAGTCTCATTAGAAACCAAGATTTTATGTTAATACAATGATAAACAACCCAATGGTGGAACAAGTGGTCTCCCGCAATTTGAATCTAGAGTCCCAAGTTACTACTCTACGTGCATTATAAGTGAAATAAAGTTCACTGAAATTTTCACCTGTTTCATAAAAAAACAAACTTTTTGGTTTTCCCCATCAATTTCTGGATTTCTTCCTGGATTTTGATGAATTCTTGGATCGTTCGGTGCTTGCATTCTGAGTATGCCCTTTAGAGTTGGTCGTTTGGTTCGACTTCAAGTTCAGATTACTAGAAGACTCTTTATCTTTAACAACTGCACCCTGCGAACCTCTTATCTGAGCTGCTCTCTTATCCTTCCTCTTTGGCCTGTAACTAGACCTTTCCCTCTTCGGCAGCCATCTTTCTGGATCCGGTGGGGGACCCGGATTTGCAGGGTCAAACCCTTTTGGATACTTTGGCTTTCTCTTCCTTTTCTTCTTTGGTTTCTCCTTGTTCTTAGATTCGTATGCTTCAGCAACGCCCAAAGTAGGACCGTTGCTCTCAACATGCTTTGCACCAGAGGTTTTCTCCAAACTCTCAACATCAACTCCCTTCAGATTATATAGCGGTTTCAATTGCTTCTCATAAGCTTCTGCCTTCTCAATATTGGTATGAGCAGTAGTTTGAATAAGCCCTACCAAGGCCTCGATGCTCCCATGGTTTTTCACAAGTTCCTCGTAGAGACGAGCTGCCTCATCCTTCTTTCCATGTCTGAGCTTAAATGAAGCAGCCTCTTGCATGATGATATCAAGTTTATTGTCTTCGGTCATGGCATCCGACCACCACCGAATCGCAGCATCAAACACAGAATCAGCACCATCAATATCTCCAGCTCGTTCTTTAAGAGAGACAAGGGTCGCAACAGTTGCAGGCTTATGTTGAATATCAGGTATTTTCAGTAGAGAGTCGGCCGCTATTTGAGGATGGCCTGCAGCTGCAGCAATCTGTGCACGGGCGAGTAGGATGATGTTCGACTTATCTGGAAATTTACTTGCAGACTGCCCTAGTAGCTCCTCGGCTTTATTGGCCTTGTTCTCCCTTACATGTACAGCAGCTTGAAGTAGCACAGGTAATATACTGTTAGGAAACATGCTTGGTAGAGCAGAAGCAAGTTCTCGTGCCTGCAGATCCTTTCTCGATTAAATAAATTCGATAACACGGGAGATATGGGGACAGAGGTTGAAATGATTATCCATAAGGAAGACCCTTGGATCAGAGGTTTACAAATCGAGTAATTGTATTTACCTGATCTACTTTATTAGAGTGTAGCAGCAATAAAAGACGGTTAACAAAGATTGCTTCCTTTTGTTTTTGCGAGAGCTTTAGGTCAAGATCCCGAGCAAGATGAAAGGTCAGAGGTCCTTCACTTTTCTCTATCAATTTATCTAGTTTTCTCAAACCATCAGACGCGTCCTTGGGGCCCTTTAATGCAACAAAGTTGTTTGTCGATACTGCAAGTGAGGATTCATCTGCTAGATTTCTCTTGATAATGTTGGAATAAGATTCAAAGGCTTCTTGAGTATTACCCAGGATCTGTAGGAAAACACATTTAAACTGTGCTACACTACCACCATCGAAGTAGAAGATAACAGTGTCTCAAATATAATATATTACAATCTCACATGTTTAACATATGCCAACTGAACAGCTACAGGAGCCAATTCAATCTCAATATCATCATCTGCTAAATTCTCTTCCATCAATGTTTCCTGCCCAATCCTTAAAAAGATATTGAGGTCAGAATATATGAAAAGTTCCCAATGTAAGTTTTTATTGTCACCATCAGTACAACACTGAATTCTAAGAAAGTTTCTGATGTATGAAGGGCGGTGATTTACCTTAATGATTTTATGCAAAGAAATATAAAATAATATAAAAGATCATCCATAAACATACATGGAAAAGAATGGGAAACTCCACTTCTGAGGATGCATGAGAATAAAATTGCCGAGTAAAAAAAAACAAATCAACCCATTCAACATGATACAGCCGTATTATTCTATTACGTCTTTGATAATATAACAAACTTGTCTCCAAATGATAAAATTTGTGTAAATTTTGCATTTCATTGTCAGTACTGAACGAAACTAAGAAAAGTTTGATGCAATTCAACTCGAGCCAAAGTTCAAAACTTGCATTGATACTCAGCTCTACAGACTTATTTGAGAAACAAGCACATGCAAGTTCTTAAGATGACGTAGGTCACATTATGAATAACACCAAAAAGATGGAAGCAAACAACAGAACAAGATTAAATTCTTTATTTGAGTTTCTACAAGACAGCTGCATATTACCTTCGAGCTGATAACAACAGTTGCTCAGCATCTTTATATTTGTTTCTTTCTATCAATGAACAAGCAGCATTATATGCCAGTTCAAAACTGCTGGTCACTTTAACTTTGAGAGAATCCATTGTCCCCTGAACGTCAGAAGCTCTCCCAGCAGAAACCAAGCCAGCAACAAAATTTATCTCTAACGAATCTATCTTAGTCCTCTGGAGCCTTTGATAAACATCCACACAAGCATCCATTTTTCCTAGACGAAATAAAATCTGCGATTCTAACAACATGGCAGCAGTGTTATCTTCTTTCCCTTTCAAGCACTCCAAAGCCTCATTCAACTTATTTTGCCGGTACAAACAGTACGCCTATTAAGAAAATTTCAGAGTCCATAAATATGAAGAGTTTTCTGCTAGATAAACAAATGCAAAAACCTTAGCGACAAATGAAATAGTGTTGAAGTTTGCAAATATCATCTTATGCTAGCTACTCAAACAGAGTGGATTCTTCTACTTATGACAATATATACAAAACTGAGAGAAAAAAATAGAACAAAAAAAATTGCCGTAAAGTATCAGTAATACATTGCATATACTTCCCTGTATCCACATCGACCAACAAAAGTTTCTCAACCCAATCTAGAATCGTTTACCATCTAATTTATTGCTGATAAAGAGTGACATATCTCCAACGGCAACAGTCCTCGAGAAACTGAATACAGGTTTAAAAATCGTCAATGTACTGGTCAAGTTAAGACTTGTCAATCCTTATCCCGACTTCAATGATATCAATAGGAATGATGCTAGTTTTACTTTCAAAGCGAATAAACAAGGTCACTTCAGCTGGTGCCATCAACTTTTTTCTATTTGGATTCTTTCTCCCCCTCTCCAATGATTTTATTCAAAGGTAACACTTGAAATACTTTTGAAGAAAACGTATCAAAATCCTTCACTTACCAGAAATTTAATCATGACGCACTAACAACTCATTGCAACACATAAAATATCATTACCAGAGTTGAATGACGCTGTTTAAGGATGCAACATTTAACCTTAGTAAGGCAGTTCCAAAATTATCACCAAATGTTTCAACACGGTCCTATTGTTCAGATTATGCTAAACATTTCTCATACCACATGCATCATTAATATATTCCGAAAATATTCATTCCCGAAATATTACAACTTCAATACTGAGATTCTTCTCGACACAGCAAGATTGAATTCCGCTAAGCATGGACAAAGATACAACAAAATAAAGAACCGAATTTTTGCTTTCTTTTTTCTCAGAGCTTATGCAACCAAATAGATAACTTGTTATGCCGAAAAAAATGACAGCTGGCTTGAGAATAACTATCTCAATCAGGCTAACATCAATTTGCACAATTGTGTCAGTCATCTAAACTCCTCCTCGGGTACCCTTTCCAGAATCACAACCTTATTGCTACAAAGAATTAAGAGGTCCACTCGGCCAAAAGTACCTTGAAGAAACTGAAATCAATCAAAGATTTCTTCGAAAAACCTTCAATAGTCAACAATGCATCGTCAATGGAATCATTCTTAATCAACCCCACCACTTTGCATCTAATCGCGTCTTCATCTCCCGGCGCAATTTTAAGAACTAAATCCTCCAAAAAACCACAAGTTAATTACACAATTGTCAAGAAAAACACACACAAATATTCAATTACAGTACCCTGCAAGCTGATTCAAACGCAAAAATTCGCAAAACACGTCATAAAAACCTTGATTCGACACTTTGATGGCTTGCTCGAATTCTGAGCGTTCGATGTGGCGATTGAGAGAGGTGAAGAGATCTTCAATGGCAACGGCGGGGTCCGCCGCGGCGGCGGAGGCGGCCGGTTTCGCCTTTTCTTTAGCTTTCGGAGCCATTTTCACGCATGTGCTTCCGCAAGCATCTTGCAAATTTATTTGAGGGCCACTCTTTTTATTGGGCCAGACTAGGCACACTAGCCCAGGTCTACTAGTTGTTTCTAATGGCCAGACAAGGCCCAATTTTATTTTCCTCCAATTTCTATCGACTAATTTTATTTGATTATCCTCGTTAGCCTCACTACAATAGCATCAATTATTCACTCTCCCTTTACAACCAATTACGCAAACTTGTAATTCATATGAATCGAACATATATGACGTTATATTTTTCTCTTATATCTATTGTTAGATCGAAAGCTTATTGTTTTACATAAATGATGATCGGCGATAATCGTGCAACTCAAATTTATTACAATATTAAGTTTTATCTTTCGATTAATTTGCCATCAGAAGACAATTATTTTTCCTCCAAATAATTTATGCTTTTTAACTTGGTACGAATTTTGTTATTTTTGATATATATGGGGTGAGGTTTTGTTACAATTGGGGATCGAACTCGAGATATCGTCTCAAATTTGAAACCTTGATACTATATGAACTTATCGACTCGAATTTTGATCTTAAATTAATTGTTAATTTTCCAATTGGCCAAGATTTGGCAATGGTATTCAAAGTTGTTATTTTTTAATTTAGTCGTGTTATTTCATGATATGATGATGTTACAAGGAGTGAGCTTAGATATGGTCCCATTTGTTTGATGAAAGTGATGATACATACATATATATATATATATATATATATATATATATATATATATATATATATATATCCGATTTCATAAGTATTTAGTTTTGAAAAATCTTGGATTTGTTGTGCTTGTTTTGACTTGGTTCCAGATTCTCCAGTCCATTTTCTTGCCCACAAATAGAAACCATGGAAATTATTTGGGGGACCAAAACCGAAAACAACATAATGAAAATGAATACTTGAAAAAAATGTGTGAATCTTATTGTCTTCACTAGTACAGTTTTTGTTTTTACTTCGCCACTGGTTACTTCAGCGATTATTAATTATGAAGTATTATATATCAATCAACTTCGGTAATAACACTGACGAAGTAAAACATTATTTTTTACTTCACAATTTAAAAAACGCGGGCGTCACTTCTAATTTTTTGTAACATTTTACTTCGATAGCGTGCTTTTGATGAATTAAAAAGTTAAAAAAAAATTGAAATTTATATTTAGTGAAGTAAAACAATGAACCACATTTGTTACCGATATGTTTGGGGAGAATTTCGACATGGTCCAAACTTGGAACCAACAGGGACTCAATTAGTTTTTATAGCTTTTCAATTCTTTTTATATGTTTATATTTGACTCTTATAAAATTTGGTATTTTGAATGAAGAATTTGAAATTAGATGTATTTGATATTCATCTAAATGATTCAGGAAATAGCTAATGGAGGATTTGACAATGGATTTAATCAAATTAACCAAGGTTGCATTTAGATTTGACGGAGTATTTGAAGGAATATTAGGTCTACAGCAAAACGATCTCGCGAATCTATATCATTGAGTTGAGTCGGCTTAGCCTATATTTTTACAGTGAAAAATATTAATTTTGACATAAAATGTAATAATTTTTTCATGGATCAGTTCTGTCGGGTCGAAGATCCGTATCACAAAATTGACCTCCGAGACGGTCTCGTAAGAGTTTTGTGTTGAATAAATGATTTGAAATACTTATATATTAAGATGAATTTGAAATCCACCACTCAAAAAGTAACCAATTAGAATTTGAAATTCATTTACAAATAGATAACGCAAATAAACCAATGAATTTGTCATTAGAGATTTGAAATCATTAGCTACGAATCCATAAATCCGAAGGATTTGTGGTTGTGGCTTTGAAATTCTTAGCTTCAGATCCATGAATCAAAATGCAACATAAACAATCAAATTGTACACGACTTCAAATCTTCTCACCCAAGAACAACCTTATTTGGATGAAAAGATTCAATCCAAGAAAGGAATAATTGATGAAAGTTGGGTTATATTTCAAATAACTCATATCTTGAAAATATTTGAAATCATCATAATTACTACTAAAATTACATTACATTATATATGATTAATTTGACATCTGCTTCAATTTTGTCAATCCAAGTAAGTCAAAAAATTTGAAATACATCAATTCAAACACACAACATAAATCTATAAACTCGGCTGTTTAGATAAGAGTATTACAAGTGTATTCAAATAAGTTAAATAAATTCACTTATGTATCGAACCGATCGTTGCACACCCTTATGTACTTTTCATTGAACAAATACATTTATCCATATGAAAATTTTATCTCTCACGGGGGTTTGGAAGATGATAACTTGTGACATTGGCATTGTCATGTGTATCGACAAAGCTCCAAAAGTCGTATCGATCCTTCAATTGAACGTCAGCTTTTTTGTACCCTTCACATGATTCATGACAACCTGCGGTCCTAACAAATATTAAATTACATACATACAAATATACTTATATAACATAAAGTGAAAATTATAATATAAAATAATTGATATTTAAATTACACCTAACGCTATATTTTATCATATTCGACATTGCTCATATCTCCTTCGGATCCATATTTGTATTTGTATGTTTATACTAGATATTAAAGTGAGTATATTTATTCTCTTCAATGTGTGTGACGGTCTCGCGTATCTATATATGTGAGAAAGACGATACATTTTATAAATTCAGTAAAAAGAATAATATTTTTGACATTATTTTTATAGGTCGAGTCGAAGATCTGTATTAGAAAATTACATCGTGAGATTAACTAATAGGATTTTTTTGTGTATTAAATTTGAAGGAGTCATGATATTTTTTTTATAAACCCAAAATATTTTTTTTAATCTGTATGTATACTTTTTAATTTTAAAATTAAATAAAAACATCACTTACAACATAAAAAAATTATTATAAAATACGTTTTAACAGTTTTAATTTTAATATAATATATGTATACACACAACGTGAAAAAAAGGCTCTAGTTATATATCAAGCAAGAGATTTTTCCCTTAAATTAATTCCTATTCATTTTTCTTTATTGGTAATTTTATGTTTTTATTAACATAGAAAAAAAAAGTCATCAATGCAGGTTGAGTTCACCTTGACGTTACGCGAACTGCTCATGTCAAGCTCAAATTTCATGTCGAGTTCGTGCCATGTGGGCTCACATACAAGCTTCAAGTCTATGACATCAACTTGACTCAAGGGAGACTTGTGATATTCCACACAACGAGATCAGCCCACTCTCTGCAGCCTAGATAAAAAAAAGCCATCCAAAGGCTCACCTCCAACCCAGTTACTAAGTTTCGCTGGGAGCTCATCTCAGCTAACCTCTCGAATACTCTTTATTAACAATCGAGTCATATCCGACGTCTTGAGTCGACCCCACCTTCGAGGTCCATATGACCTCCCAAATACTTGTTATTAACAATCAAGTCTTATCCGACCTCCCGAGCTGACATCATTGTCGAGGTCCTAGTCGACCTCACGCATACCCGTTATTGACAATCTAATCATAGCCAACCTCACCATCGAGGTCCCAGCCAACCTCCCAATACCCATCATTATGGCTATTAAGAAATTTGTAGCCAAACTCCCAAGCCGAGCTCCCATACAAAAGCCTAGACTGGCTCGCTTCATGTTAGACGAGCTCATGTCCTAAATAAGCTCCTACACAAACAAGAGTTACAGTCAAGATATAACTTTACTCGCATGATAACTCTTCTCCTGTAAGCACAAAATTTTAATGATTGTTCATTGACGACGTTTCTTACAAAGTATCAGGAGGTTTATGAAAAAACTGTCGCATGACGGTTGTACAAACCGTGTCTATTTGACGGATGTTATAGCAACGGTTTTGAGAAACGTGCGATTTTTAGATCCGCGACTTGAAAACCGTCGCTATTAGCGAGGTTATGAAAAACCGTTGCTATTAGCGACGGATTTTTTACAAACCGTCGACCGTTGCCGGTGTCGCGGAGGCGGTCGTCGGTTCGGCGGCGACGGTCGTCAGTGGTGGTAGTGAATTAGGAGAGGGTGGAAAAATCGGAAGATTAAGAGTGGATAAGTATACTAAATTATCAGTAATTGTCCAACAGTAGTGCGGGTTCTTCCTATTACACGGGCCTCTGATTAATAAAATCAACCAAAAGGTGATTAGCGGATAAAATAATCATCCGGCTAATCACCCGAACCAAGAGCCTCTATATTTTTTATTCTCGCAGATGGATTACGCCAGAAAAACCCTTATACCACCCTTCTAACATTCTTGCTCATGTTTTCAAGATTTCTTCGACGCGAGCTGACCTCCTGGATATCTTTCCTGACCCTTCGGATCACTATTTTTAGCAACATTACCTTCAAATACTAAATCTATTTCTAATATAAGTTATTTTAGCATTTAATTTCTTTACTTTAACTTGGCTTGTATAATATTAACCATCACACATAAATCCGTATTTAATCCATGATTTTACACACACGACAATCATCCTCCCGAAAATGCTAAAATGTATATCTATCTATCTATCTATCTATATATATATATATATATATATCTGTGTGTGTGTGTGTGTGTGATTATGATTAAGAAAATAATTATACCTATTTAAGTTTGAATAAGTATATTGTGAGATGGTCTCACAAATAAATATCCATGAAACATGTCAACTCTGTTCATAGTTACAATAAAAAATTAATATTTTTGATATAAAAATTAATTTTTTTTTTCATGGGTTACCCAAATAGAAGATATGTATCACAAAATTGATCAATAAAACTGTTTCATAAGAATTTTGTGTTTAAGATTTATTATTGATTATTTATAGGCCAACTAAAAGAAGATATTTGGTATTTTTTTTAAAAAAAAGAAGTTATTTGGTAAGCATATAATATATAAGAATATTACTTTCGGTGACAAATAAGTTGAACGGTTTACAACTTCCTTTGGGCCCAACATCTATTTTATTCCTTGCTTCCACAAAATACAAGTTCAATTTAAATTTAAATCATTTTAAAAAAATGGACTAATGCCAACAATTATCCCTTAAATCGGAGTTCCATGGGTTAAATTTTCTAGAGTATTGATTAATTAGCTCGATATCGTGTTTAAGTATTTTATAAATTGTTGAAATAAACCGTCAATAAAAAAAGATTACATTTTAAACAATAATTCAAATAAAAATTTAATTAGTTAAGAGATCTCAAACTTGAATACTCAAACATGACACAACTATAACTAGACTCAACATCAAGATGATCTCGAACTTAGTTATTTTCAACTATCGATTGAAATGTAATGCATGTGACCAGCTCCAGTCGCTTGTATTTTAACGAGTTGTAGTCAAACCTGATACAACTATAACTAGACTCAACGTCAAGATAATCTCGAACTTAGTTATTTTCGACCTTCGATTGAAATGCATGTGAGGAGCTTCACTCACTTGTACTTTAATGTGAGTTCTACTCCTGTGTAGTAATTTTTATAAAGTTAAATTAATATTTCAAACATTATGTTTGGATTGTTCGTATTAAAAATTATAATTCAACTCGTTCAACCATAGAACATTCTAAATATTATATTTCTGAATTATAAAATATTCAATTTATTTCTGGCTTATGATTATAATTTTTTTAGAAGCACAATTCTCCCATTTATTTAATTAATTAATTAAAAAAAATTAACTAATGGTGAAAGACAAGGAAGAAGTAAAGTAGAAGAAACCGAGCCATGCCTTTCACCTTAACTTTTACCCGAAATAATTGTATGGGCCCGCCGGTCGCCTTCCTACCACTTTAACTTTTACTCGGAATACTTCCAACCGATTATTCCGGTTCCCAGTCAAAGTACTCAGTGGACCCCACAAGATCGAGCCCCCAATGGCCACGTCAGCTATTCAGCTGACCAAACATTAATTAGGCTACCAAAATTTGCTCACCAAACAATTATTTTACTACTATTTTTAATTTATTTATTTATATATTAAAGGTAACACTATTTCTAAAGGTTCTCATTTTTAAAAAAAAAACTAAATCTATATAAATTATTTTTAAATAAAAAAATTCGATTAATGTTTAATAAATTATGGTTGATCTAAATTTTTCACGAATTTATCCTAATTGAATTATGTAAAAAAATGTATTTTATTTATAATACATTTTTATTTTACTTTTTTTTTAATCCCAAATCGAAATTTATTTTTTTAAATTTTATCACTAAACCTAGGATGACATATGTTTGGTTTATTTACATTGTTTGATTACATAATATGTATGGATTTTTTTTTTATTACAACATCGAAATAGAGTTTGTGTCGATTTTAAATAATTTTTTTAATATATTCATATAAATTAATGAATATTTCAATGATCATAGGAGAAGAAATACATTTAATACCTTATAGACAAACACAAAAGAATTTTGACTTGGACATGAGATTGAATGCATTTTATCTTTCACAAATCAAGTAAAAGTTCAGTTTTACATAAACACAATCATACAGCACAATATCTCTCGAGAGACAATTTCATAAGTCAATTTTATGATACAAATCTTTTATTTGAGTAAATCTGCTCATTATATAAAATATTTTTAATTTTTTAATATTCCAAATATAATGTATATATCATATTTAGCGATATCTTCTATTTTTCCATCAGAGAAGGATATTTAATTTGTTTATTATAATAAAGAGTATGTCTCATGTGAGACCTTCTCACGGATCATAATATGTGAGACGAGTCAACCCTACCCATATTTACAATAGAAAGTAATACTATTAGTATAAAAAATAATACTTTTTCATGGGTGACCCAAATAATAGATCTGTTTCACAAATACGACATGTGAGACCGTCTCAAACAAATTTTTACTTATAATAAACTAACGACCATAACATATAACAAATTGTTTATACAAACACTCATTAATAAAAGTAAAAATAGAAAATTTTTATAATTAAAAATTTCATAAATTTTTTAATTTGTGTGAAAAAAAGATGTAGACAAATTTGTGTGAAAAAAAGATGTAGACATGTGAGACCGTCTCAGGCAAATTTTTACTTATATGTTAACTTTAATTTTTAAAAGAGTAGGTCTCATGTGAGACCGTCTCACAGATCACAATCTGTGAGACGGGTCAACCCTATCCATATTCACAATAAAAAGTAATACTCTTAGCATAAAAAGTAATACTTTTCCATGGATTATCCAAATAAAGATCCGTCTCACAAAATACGACCCGTGAGACCGTCTCACACAAGTTTTTGCCTTTTTAAAATATTGATGTATTGGATTCCAAAAATAAGTGATTTGGCCGTAAAATTTCATTTTGCTAAATCCAGACACTTTCCGCTTTCGCCATAACTATACACCTTCGTTGATTGTACCTCGTGCAACGGTTGTCGTACCTTGTGTCTTCTTTATCATCTTGTGTCTTCTTTATCATCTCACTGTATATTATTTTTGTTGAATGCATAATGGGAAAGAGACAAGGGTGAACTCATTGCTCTCGTTTTCATGCGCTTTTCACACACTACTCGCTCTGGAGAGATAATGAGGCAGGAAAAGGGGTGTCTCTCTCTTTGATCAGCCCAAGATTTTCATTCGGGAAGCCATGAATGTCGGTTATTTAATCCTTTCCTTTTTCCATGTTCGGTTTGTGTATCTATTGCAGCATTGATTTACACGAAATCGGAGTTTTGGTCTGGTTTTGGAGCCTTTGATTGCTGGGTTTCTTTTTTCTTTTCTGACGTGAATTGGACGTGGTATTGGTTTTGATTTGTGGGTTTCCTCCTGTGTTGGATTTCGTTGTGATTCGTTCCATTTTCGAGGGAGTTGAAGAAATCTTGAAATGAGCTCACTTTGATTCGTATTATTCATCTGGCTGCTGTTATATTTTTGTGAAAAGGATGGGATTTTTTTTTTCGGTTCTATGAATTTAATTGTTCACGACGATTATCTTGAGTAATTTTTTAAGTTTTTTTTGGTGGATTTCTCTCCGTTGGGAGATATTTGTTCTCGTAATGTCGTTTGCCATGATTTCCGATTATTTTATTCAGTGCAAAAAAAGAAGAAGAGATAATAACATCTGATGTCTTCATTGTAGGTAAATCGGCAGTCTTGATTTTCAGAAATCTTGTTATTTTCTGCATTTCGAACAATATTTGTCGGGGCTCAAACTCAACAAATCAATCACAGGTAAAAAAAAATGTGTTTATGCCCGGAGAAACTAGGATCATGTGGTTGGTTGGATGAATTAATATATTTGGGTTAAATTAATTACGAAATTTGTATTTTTTTGGGACATGGGCCCACGTGGTTCTTCCAGCTTGTGCTATTAGCTCTCAGTATTACAACCTTAATTGGATTCTGTAAGGTTTAAATGTTTGATCATTGCTTTTTGGATGCTCAGAACTTTTTTCTGAAAATGAGCTGGAACACTCAGATGGATGTTTATTACCAAGACCATTCGATGCCTTACAATTCAATTGGAAGCTTTGTGGATTTTTTTGGAGGTCTTACTTATGACCATGTCAATTACATTTTTGCCGATGTTCCATACGTACAGGTATTGTACCAGAAACATTTTATCCTTTTTTCTCATAGGATGGTGTTTATATTAAGATTTAAACATAGTTTCTTCGTTGCTCATAGTGGTTGCATATTTGGAGAACTTGTGAGGATATATTAATTAATAAACTCTAAGCTCATGCTGTGTAGGAGGTGCTTGAGTGTCTTGATGCTTGTTCAAGATGGCTTGGTTGTGTGAAAGCCTAAGTTGATGTAAAACTGTTAGCCGAAGATGACTTATATATCATCCATTCTACTTAAAATCAAGCTACTCTGAGTCAGTGAGAGTGTTTTAACCAATTTCCTGTTGCTCATGTGATTAAATAGCATTAAATTTGATGAGATTTTATGTTAAGAAATGAATGGTTGAACTTTATACCTTCTAATCGATGTAATCGAGGTGTCTTTTGTTTCTCTTGCTATTGAGTTGGTCTAGGATATCAAATAAGTTTCATTCACAATTTGAGCGAACCATGAATAACATGCATGTGGTGAAGGAACGTGTGTGATTGGCTGAATTGTGTGCAGGAGAATGCTTACCCAGCAACCAATTCTAATCTATACAAATTTGCTGCATCTGAACCGGGAAGTTTGTCATATTATGAATATGGGCACGGCTGTGTGGTTAATAATCACGTCTCAGGGACTAACGAATATGGCGGACATTTGGAAAACCCATCAGGTCTGGCTGGCAATCAAGCTACTATTTCGCATGCACACCAGGCTGAAATTTCAAGCACCGGTTCCCATGCTAGTCCTTTAGAGTGTGAGTTCTGGTTTATTTCCTTTCTTTTCTTGATTCCGGTTATAGGTGTGGGTGGTTTTTAGGTGTCATAAAATTCAAAACCATTAGTTCGGTACTTCGGTTTCTGACCTTTCCAAAACCGAAATGCAAATACATGTAAACCTAACTGAAATTGCGATTTTTTTTCTTGCCCATTTTTTTATTCTATTTTTTTCTGTAACTTTATCCTACCAAAATTTTAAGTGATGAGATAACAAAACTCTTCATTTCATATAATATAATAACATAAAAAGAGCAAGTCATTGTCTATTCATGTTGATATATGGTTTAACTTAAACCAAAGCTTTAGCATCTATTTAAGTTTTAGTTTAAACCGTGGATTGGGTGTTCCACGCTGCAATTTTCCGCTTTGGATTGGAACCAAACCACAATTTCCAGAAACTGTTGGTTTCGGTTATTTTTTGTTTTCGTATCAGTGTTACAGTTTTTGGTGTAATCTGTACATGCCTTATGGGTGTTAGTTTTTGAAAGGAAGCAATCAATTAGTCCTTGAAAATATGTTCACAGCTTGGTTCCTTTTCTTTGCACGACGACTCTTGTTTTACAGAAAGTTCCGGCATTGGTCAGATGCACCTGCAATTTTATGCTACGTGGTTTAACTTGTATAAATTTTTTTCGGAAAAAAGAGAAACAATTGGTGCCCTTGTTTGTGATGTAAAAAATTGGGGTAAGGAGAGGATTGACGACTACACAATGAATGTACATTCCGTTAAGAAATTTGCGTTTTATTCATGCAAGCTGCTTCAATGTATGCAATATTATTATTTGTGGAGTTTTACTTTAATGTTGTCTTCTTTCCGTAATTGAGTCTCTCATTTCAATGAATGACAACCATACTTTAAAGAAAACTCTTTCTTTGTAATTATAGGTCTTCGGAATCCTCAGGCTGCTCGTGATTATGAGGTAGGTGAATTTCCCTATCATGGTCAAAGCTTCTCTGTTATCCGCATTTTATAAAAATTTTGAGAGAGAAAAATACCGAAAATGATTCTTTTTGCCTCTTTGCATGAATGAAGGTTGTTTGGCAAGACAACATTGATCCTGATAATATGACCTATGAGGTTTGAACACGCTGTTTATTACTCTGATTCGGCATGCCCTAGAAACATAAATTTATGCATTTTAATACTCCTTACAGGAGTTACTTGAGCTAGGTGAAGCAGTTGGAACTCAAAGTAGAGGTCTTTCCCAGGATCAAATTGCATTGCTTCCAATTTCAAAGTTCAAATGGACCTTATTCTTTAGAAAGAAATTCCGAGGTGAAAGGTAAGAATGTAGGCTCTTACTCCCAAGTATCTCCACCAAGTCTGTGTCGAAAAAATCTGTTAACAGCCTTTCTGTTGTCCCTGTTTCATTGTCATTCCAATTTTCCAGATTCATTTCTATTTTTTTTTTATCTGATTTGTCTCCAATGCTTGAATAGCTTATGCTAAAAAGTTGATAGCATTACTTTTGTTCCATGGGATATATATAGTCTTTTGTGTTGATACTGTCCACGTTTCATCGACATAGGAAAATTGCATCAGATTTTGACAGTCGACAGTTCTAGTCAAAGAGGGTTTCCATCATCTGCATGTCTTGCCAAAGTTCAACTTTTCTCAGAGTAGATGACCAAAATGATACTTTTTTAGAGCTAACCATAGGATTGTCACTATCTACCCCCATACAGTGTAATTGATTCTGTTTTGAATAAACCAGACTGAAGGAGAAAAAATTCTCAACATGTAGAAATAACCTCCCTGTCTTCAATGCATACTTTTTGCATCTGCTGATCAATACATTGACACCTTTCAACACTAGTGTACAATTTATTTTTTATATTTAATATTGTTGAGCTGTATTTACTCGTTTCATTTGGTTACAAAGGTGCGTAATTTGCCAAATGGAGTACAAAAGAGGCGATAAGCGAATTATCCTTCCGTGCAAACATCTCTATCATACTGGTTGTGGGAGCAGATGGCTTAGCATTAACAAAGTAAGCCACCGTGCTTCCCTTTCTTTCTCAATTCCTCCAACCATAATAGATACTGATAAATCTACTATACAACAGGCTTGTCCCATTTGTTACAAGGAGGTGATTGTTGATGTTCCGAAGCACTAATGTATGCTCTTCTGTGCATTGGATGGTCGCTTCTTTTCGTATTCTTCTTCTTCTTCTTGTGTTTTTTGCTCGGGTTATAGTATCTTATTACCACTTTATAATTTTCTTTTTAATCCTTATTCACCCTTATTTTTCTGTCTATTTATGTTGCTTTTCGAGTATTAAAATTCTTGGTATATAAGATCGATGGTGCTGGGACTTGATACAATTTGTTGGAGTATATCTATCGACTGCAACATGTTGTCCTCTTTTGAGAAATCTTCGAGTACTTCTTTGCTCTAAATGACTATGTTTTTATCGACTCTAACGGCAGTGAAACTAACAGCACTTAGGCTACGTTTGATTGGAAGTATAGGATAAACTAATAATTAGTATGTAAATGATAAAGAAAATGATTGTGGTAGGATGGATTAATATGGGGTAAAATAATATTATGTTTGGTAAGATTTTTAAGTGTAGGATAATTTTGAATTTTTTGATGAGAAGACGAAATTGCCCTTCTCTTTCGCGGCAACGGCGGCCGGAAATGGTCCGCCGGAAACGGCCGGCCGGAAATTTCGGCCGGCGCCGGAAATGGTCGGCGCCGGCGGTCGGCCGGTGCTCGGCCGGCGGCCGGCGGGGGGCGGCGGGAAGTGGTGGTGAGTTTGAATTTAGGAGAAGGGTAAAATTGGAAAAATAGGATGGATTAAGAGTACGATAAATAATCCTAGGGGGTGAGGAGGTATTATTTTAACCTACCTAATATAACCTAATCATTCATAGGAGGGATAAGGTGGGTTAAATAATCACGCGTACCAAACGAGGGATAAAGTAGGTTAAATAATATAAACTTACTTTATCCCTCAAACCAAACGGAGCCTTAAAAGTTTACATAAGAAATATGCATTGTCATAGTATATAAACGTTTCAACCTCGATAGTTCGAGGTGCGACTTAACACGATATTAAAACTCAGATGGTCTTAGGAGCGCTACGCCGGCCTAAGCGGCCTAGACGCTAGGTGCTAGTCTAGCATTCGACTACCGCCCAACGAGTTTTAATCTTGCAATCCAAGGCGTGGGTGTCATTACTGGATTTTAGTTTAGATATACAGAAATAGATTGACATAATGAAACCAAGCATCGTGCAAAATGCAAACATCCACAACTCATTGTAAGTTTGCAACACCACAAATAAATACGTAATTTAAAACAAATCTCTCTCAAATTATTATGATTTTTTGAGCCCCAACATGATGAGAACAATTCCAAGATAATTAAACCTATAGGCAGATTTGAAAAGCCACAGCTTTCGTTCATTCCATGGAGGATATCGGAACCAAAAATCCATAAGATAACCTCGATCAGCTACCGTCTTCTCGTGCGAGAACAAGTCGAACGAGAATTTCCCGTGGTAGCTACCGAAGCCACATTCGCCGACCCCTCCGAACGGAGAATGTTTCGGCTATATACTGCACTCGAAAAAACTATATAAATTTAATATCAAGAATATTTATATATGTCGGGGTCGAATAAAATACCTGAAATTTTTACTACCTGAATAATTGCATCATTGAAAACAATGCTCCCCGAAGATGTCTCGGACGACAACCTTTCCATCAGCTTTTTATCTGTCGTGAATCCGTATATCGCGAGTGCTTTCGGGTTCGAGTTTATGAAATCAATACTATCTTCAATTTTTTCCAGCTGAGAAAAATAAATAAATAAAAGTTCAGGGAAGTCCCATTTAATTTGTATTCATTTTTAAAAAAATAAAAATTATAGAAATAAAATTTCAATTAAACTATATGAACAAAAAAAATAAAAAATTATGAGTGTGTGTAGCTTACAGTAATTATTGGAAGCAATGGACCAAAGATTTCTTCAGTCATGATTCCAGCTTTAAGTGGTGGATCAACCAAAAGAGTTGGTTCAATCAGCCTACACAAAATAGTGGCTAAGTTTCCATATCATTTGGACAAAATCTTATATAAAATTTTCTATTGGACAGAATATAATATTTTTATCATTTCTAATTTATTTTTTCAATAAAAATATATAGAATTAATTATATAATTCTCAAAATTTTCATGCCTACCATTAAGAAAACAATGAATGGATCGAACTTACAGGTTATCTTCGTCTAGTTTACCGCCGTAAACAACAGAATCTTCAACACCGCGTTCGTGCAACAGATTTCGCAACCGTGAGAAATGGTTCTTGTTGACTATTTTAGCCATGGATTTTGTTTCTTTTATATTTTCTCCGAAAGAACTCAAGATTTCAGCCTTCAACATTTCTACCTGAATGAATAATTAACAAAATTTTGAATCAGAATCGAAAATATTTGTCACAATATATAATTTGAAATTTCAGCTAGCCAACTATACCAAAATGGGTGCAAACTTCTTTTCCACAAGGATATAATCAATGGCTACACAAGCTTGGGCAGCACAAGTCCCAAATTTTGCTGAAACTATTCGTTTTACTGCCATCTAATATTGCATAATATCAAGAAAAATGAAACCCATTAACTTTTTTTTTAAAAAAAATAAATTTAAAATAAACATATATGTAAATTAATATAAAAATTGGGAAATTACCTTTTTATCCCAAGAACTTGAAAGAGAATCAACAATTGCAGGACATTTCCACCCAACTCTAAAGCGACAGGGGTAAGATTATTGGCCGCAGCGGTCATAACAATTCGACCAACTCGTTTACTACCTTTTGGAGTTTAAAAATGCAATCATAGATTTATGTGAATACAAGAATATGAATTTTGTCTGCTTGTTAGCTAAAATTTCAGTCTTAGTTCGCTATCTCTTTATTTTTTTTCTGGGACGGAGTCTGAAGTTCAAGACTCGATCGTAATAAATCCCTCGTCATATGTATATTTTCTCGTGACAAATTAATTAAATAATGAAAGACAAATATACCTGTAAAAAAGATTTTGTCCCATTTGAGTTGCAAAAGCTTCTCACCGACAGATGGACCACCTTGAATGATTTTAATGGCATTAGAGTCCAAATAAGTTTGCATCAGATCAGCCAAAACTGAAGAAGAAGATGGAGCAAGTTCTGACGGCTTTAGGACTGCTGCATTCCCCGCAGCAATTGCTCCTACCAGAGCTTCCAATGATATTCCTAAAATTTCCCAAAATTAAAAGAATTTACTAATTACATAATTTTTTTTAGATAATCAGAATTTAAATAAAGAAAATTATTTAAAAAAACAAATTTTATAGAAGAAATTCTCGTCCGTCTGAGTAAAATCAAGCAAGTTGTTATCTATCATACCATGAATTTTCTTACCAATTTGGTTTCAAACTTTGAAACCAATTTGTCCACCTTCACTACATAACCGAAAACTGCGAAAATTATGGAGAAAATTGAACATGTACCAAAAGGAACGTTCCAACATGATATGATGAGGATGACTCCGAGGGGCTCGGGGACTAATGCCGCCTTCGCAGGGAAAGCCACGACCGGCAACTTAATCTGTAAATTCAGTACACAATTTATTTGCAAAATCAGACATTAGGTACATGTAATTTACAGTCCATTTTGTGTTATCAACGAATAAAACTTATTCGTAATGCTATCATACATATATTAACTGAATCAAGCAGATTTCTGAGATGGGAACAAGAAATCAGACCTTTTTTCTTGACATCCATTTCTTCAAATTTTTCAAAGCATGATTCACGGTTTTGATCAAGGGTCCTATCTGCACAAGACATCAACACACTCACACAATAATTACGTATACCTATACGTATACGTATATGTATATGTATGTATATATGTATCATGTATGTACCTCATCTCTGTAGGCTTCCACTGGATGTTTGCCAAGGTCTTGCATGAGAGCATTCAAAATGGTATCCTCTTTCTCTTCAAGAAAAGATAGCAAAGCTTTGAGCTGTGATTTCCTCCATGATCCTTCCTTTGTTCTCCCTGATTTGAAAGTGTCCCTCAACTCTTTCATCTTCCATTCCAAATCCAGTTCAGTGGGATCTTCCATTACTGGGATTTGGTTGGATAACACTTCTGAAAAACAGACTCAAGTCATTGGTATTTATGCTAAGATTCAAACACATTTAAGGTCATGAGGTCCATATATTCAGACATAGACTTCACGACCCCAAATGCATTGGACCGTTGGATATCACATCAGTTAGAGTAGTGATGTAGCATCGTGGCATAAGGCACAAGGCATTTGGATTAAAAAATTTATATTAAATTGATACCTCAGGGATGAACCCTCAAGATCCGACCCAAACTCTCAGCCCATCTCTAAGGCCCACAGGTGAATGGCCCATGACAAGTCCAGGTATTCTCCTATAAATACCAGGTTCGACCGTATGATTTGAGATTCAATATATCGTTTTCAGCAGCACCCTTAACTGCTCCCCATATATCCTCAGTATCTGACTTGAGCGTCGGAGGGGCTACGCCAGGACACCCTCCTAACGATTTTATTTGTGATTTCAGGCTCAGGGTAATTTCGGAACTTGTGTCTGGATTATTGACACTTGCTGGAATCGGACCCTAAATTTCCCGTGAGTATCATAAATGATGTTTTGGAAACGGTAAAAAGTTGGATTATGAATAATGGTTATGTTCTCTATAAAAAAACAATTATGATGATCATGCTAGAAAGGTGACAAGGAGAAAAGAACTGAAGTGGGTGATTTTCTTCTTGAGAAAGTAGACATCCATGGTGAATTGATAGCTTTTTTGCATCTTCGAATGATGTTGATCGAAAATATTTGTGCTCGCAATCACACTCAGCTAGTATTTTAAAAATGTAACGAAATTCAAATATATTAAAGAGTAGGTCTCTTGTGAGACGGTCTCACGGATCTTTATCTGTGAGACCGGTCAATCCTACCGATATTCACAATAAAAAGTAATACTTTTAGCATAGAAAATAATATTTTTTCATGGATGACTCACAAAATACTATCTGTGAGACCGTCTCACACAAGTTTTTGTTTGCATTAAATTCTTCCAACTAAAATGGTAGTTGCTAAATTCACCAACGTGTAGGGTTTTAAAGATTTTTTTTTCGTTTGGTGGTAGATCAATTATATATAAAACTATATGTTTAGAATAGGAAGTTGGCTTTATTGATGGTCCATTTTAGTTAATTAATTATCATTTAATTCGCATGGGGTCATCCTTTTCTAATTTTGAGGGCTAAGAACAATAATTGTCCGCTAGTCTCTATCAATTATGTCATTATATGTATTGGATAGTGTATTTATCAAATTAATTTTATATTAATGTGATAGATTTTGTAAGCAATTTTTTTTCTTTTTTTCCAAATGATCCAAACTTTAAGATGCACTCCAGAAGATGGATTTGAAATCAATAGAATTCGATCGGTTATATTGTTTACGTTAAAATAATATATTATATTATAAATATACACCCTACTTATTTATACATTAATAATAAAAAGTAGAATAAATTTCAAATGACATCATTATTGAGTGAACTTGAAATACATCTTTATTAACTTGTTATGCCATATAAACATTTAAGAGGTGCATTTGAAAATTTAAGATATTATTTTTCTAAACGACAAAAATATATTTGAAATCGATAGATTTGAAATTCATTGCAATCTAGTGCTAGACGAGAACTTTTTTATGTGGCTTTCAAATTGTGCTAAGTCAACATTTTTTGGCACATTATTGATTGATTATTTACTCAAATCAAATCCAAATCACTTTCAACTCCCCAACCACCAGACTAGGTGATCCTACCGAAATTGAGAATTCAATTGCTGAAAATGTTAACACAGTCATGAAACTCAATTTCAATATTTCTTAATGAGAAAAAAAATTATGAAATACGGAAAAAAAATATTTAATAATCAGTAGCAATTTTAGTCGATGCATATTATACGTAAGTAGGATTATACGAACGTAAATAATCCTACTGAAACGAAGTGGGAGATGTTCTATTGTTAGAAAAGATGTATATATTTTGGAATATCGCTAAATCATAATCCTTTATGAAAATGAAACTAAAAATTTGACTACTTTGAAGAAATTGCAGTTTTTTAAACCTTTGGAGCCCCCGTCGTAATTTTTAATATGCTCTGATTGAACCCAAAAAATCAACGCAGTAGCCTGCATACCACGCTAATCAAATAACCATACTGGAGAAACCCTGTGTAGTAAGCTCAAAGTTGGGATGACAGAGGTAGGGAATTATTGAACCTATATCCTCTTGATAGGGGCGCACCATACCCTACCATCCAATCTTACTAGTCATTTTTCTTAATTATACATATTGATTAATCGATGTTTGAGTAAAATGATTAACATAAAAGTTGTATCCTTTTGTCTTAGCTTCCATAGAATTACGAGTACTTGCTCAATTTCGACTTCGTATAAAAGAGAAACATGTTCAAAATACGTTACTATATGCAAGTTGGAATTTTTTTGCGTTAACTGCATAATCAACAATATCAGTTCGCTGTTTCATTTTCGTAAGATCCGATTTAGATTTTGACTCATGAATATGATTTTTATATCAGTGTCTTAGCTTTTGTAACACATAATGAATAAATCCATTTCGATCATTGAGCTGGGAGATAGCGACAAAATTCCAAAACCAGTTTTACCACTTGTTAGGATAAAAAATGTGTTTAGTTGGTGGTGAATAAATATTTTTAAATTTTCTTTTAAAACTTAAGTCGGCGGCCTTCACAGTTGAATGTTTTTCTTGAATGACTAGAGATATCTAGACCTCTGAAAATTGTTTTCAAGTGTAGAAATGCTCCGACTAGACTAGTGTTAATATATATTCAATATTAAACAATCTTTTAACAAAATGGCCAGCACTACAACAAAAATGACTTTTCGCAGCGCGGAAATCGTCACAATTAAAATATGTTGAAAGTCGTAGGTTATTGACAATGCGCAATGCACGCTGTGGAAAAGACAATATATAGAGTGCACTACGCGTCACAGAAAATAAAATCGATAGCGTACAATTCACGTTGCAGAAAATAAAATCAACAGTGCGCAATGTACGTTACGAAAAAGAAAATCAACTGGGTGCGTTGTGGATAAAAGGGTTCAAAATCACATTTTGTAATATTGTGTATTGGAGAAGGGACATCCCCCATAAATAATTTGTTTCTTAAGTTTGTCTTTCCAATCAATAATTCTTAACTCTTTTAATAAAACTAAAATGCAAGCACTAAAAAAAAAAAACCATGGCCACATACAATTTGAAGCACTGAGGATGAGATCTGTCCTTTATCACGCTGTCTGGCCTGAGCATGATTCCACAACTTCTGTTTGCCTGGTTGATTCTTATCATCCAGTGATGAAGAGTGGAAACCAAGTTCATTATACTTAACAATTTATCTATACTTTAAATTCTATTCAGTAAATCTTAACTTATTTTCTTGATAAACCATTTGTTCGAACAATCTCAGTCAATCTATAGTTCATATTGATTGATTTATCGAGGAGAATTCAACTGACAATAAACAAATCTATGTGTTTCTAACTCAATCGAAAGTATTTGGTGAGAGAAAATTATTGTGAATATTTTTTAATCAGATAATACAAAATTACTGTGAAAAGTTAAGTCGATAATTTGGGGAAAATGTACTCATTTAATATCTAATAATGCCTCAATAATGTTCAATATTGGTGATAAATCATTATCAAATAGTGCAAAATTTTGGTTAAATATCTTTCATTTATAGTCTAATAATACCTCAAAAATATCTAATAATACCCAATTGTTATCAATAGTGATTGATATATAATATGAAAGTTGAGTTTCCACAGTGTGAACGTGACGAGGGTGAATGTTGTGTGTATCAGAATGTAGGTGTTGTTCGAAGGTGTTGTAACACCCACGACAACATGCAGCGGAAATTATACTTTTAACACACTAACATGTAACTGGAACAATAGTAATACGAGAGACGAGTCAGATAATTATGCACAAGTATAAAATACTTGTGCGGTGCCTTAGGGCAAAATAATTCACTAGAAAAACTTGTAAGTTTACAAAAACCAATACTAGTGAAAGAATAAAACAACTCCCTCAAGAAGGTGAGTAACAAATTGCATCCTAAACCTCTAACAAACCGTATAATCAAAACAATATGGGATGCATCAACTGAGAAGTGAAAAATCTTCAAAACTCAACACTCTAATCAAAACAGTGATTAGGTGTTGTCTTCAGATGTTGTCAGCACTTCACAGCAACAAGCTTTCAACGACACGAGATTTGCTATTCTCGGAAAACGTCTCTGCGTATCAATTCGTCTCTCACTCCAAAAGCACCAGCCCCGAGTTCAATATCTTCTCCTCTTATTTATACCCACTTCATCCTTTTTCCTATTAAACATGGAAACCAATTTCATTAGGAAAAAACTCTATTGAAAATAAGGATACTATATCTTATAGATAATATCTTGAGTCTTTTGAGTCCACACGAAATCATACTCCAGAAAGACAAAAATACTAAGGATATTATCAAAAGGAAAGTAATTGATAAGGAAAATATATCAAGGAAAAAATCAAGGAATAAAATTCCTTTCAATCTCCCCCTTTTTTGCCTTTCTGGAGAAAACCAGTAAAAATGGTAACTCCCCCTGGATTAGTCAACCAGTTGTTGACTCCCCCTGAAAAACAAACCTAGTAAAATTTGCAAGTTAGATGTTGTAGGTTAGATGTTGCAACACTCAGATTATAACATCGATTAGTTCAATATCAAGGGGGAACTAAGAACATAACAGAAGCAGTTACGGCACACCAATGTCAGAATTTTATGAACTATAACCACAAAAGCATCAGTTAGTTTCCTTCACTCCTGTCCGCGTCATCATCAGCCATTTTTGTCCCACTAGTCCCAGCAGCAGTGTCTACTCCCCTTTTTTGTCCAGAATGGAGACTTGCCGCGAGCAGAAGCTCATAATCAGCCACTTGATTTTCATAATGCTCGATGGTCGCCCTAGCATTATCAATCTGTTGTCGACCATAGGCGATTTGAGCACGAATGTAGGAGAGGGACAGTGTAACATAGCCAGCAGGAGGTGTCGGGGGCAGACTCGAAATGTCAGGCAGAGGGTCAGATGTTGTTTCACCAGTGTGGCCAACATCTGCAGCAACACTCGAACCCATCCAAGGCAGATCGACTTTTCTGTTGCCTTTGAAGTAAGCTGGGGAAATCTTTAGGGAATCACCAACAGGGCAGAGCTCTTCATCAATATCCGGAATGAATCCTTGAGTTTCCAGGATGCCATAGATGAGCGAAGGGTAAGGAAGCTTGGTTTTCTTGAAATCCCCTTGAGCGTATTGCACTGTATTCTGAAAAACTAGCTTCCCAAAGTTAAAGGCATGCCCGGTTCCAATAGCGAATAGCATGATGGCCTGTGAGCGAGTCACGGTGGTTGTGTTGCTTGATGGAGTCCAGTTCCAAATAGAAGTTTTATGTAGAACAGAAAAGAAGGAGGTGAGATTTGCAGCACTCAATTTCTTGGGATGATCAGGGAAAATTTTGACCACACCTCCAGTAAGCAAAGTGGTAACATCATGAATATCCAAGTCCTCTTCAGCCTCTTCAACATCTGGGGTGTCATAAAATGCATTGATCACGGATGGTGAGAAATTGTAAATACGATCCCGAACGAACACTCTGCCGTATTTCACCGAGTCTTCATCGGCCACACTCCTCAAAAGATTGCAATAGAACTCCAATACCACTCTGCGACAGTAGGGCATGACTGCAGTGACAGTTGAGAGCAGCCTTCGGCTCTTCAAAAATTCAATCAGATTATGCTTTCCATACGCATCAAAGTCAATGTTTTTCTCTTCAATCAACTCTCGATGAATAAATATGGGCCACAGTGCCAAGGCCTCTTCTGAGTAAAACTTCGGAGAGAAAGACTTACTGAGATCATAATCAGCAGAGTCAGTGTTGTGGGAGGTGTTGTCAACATCCTCCTCAACACCGGGTGCATCAGCAGCTGCATTCTAGAAGGACTCGTTAGCTTCAGAGTCAGTGTCCTCAGACGCATCATCACCTTGTTCCTCTGACTCAAAATCAGACACAGACGAAGAGGAGGAGGAGTCAGAAGCGCCAGGCCGGTTTTGTTCAAACTCCTTCATCATTTCTGAATCAGGTTCTTCCTCCCGAGCCATTTGTCTCTTGGCCGCTTTATCTTCTTTAAGCTGAGCAAGAAACTCGGCCAGTGATTGCTCATCGTCTTCAGGCTCATCAGGAACCCTTTCTTCAGAAGCATCTTGACTGTCCATTACTGGGTGATGTTGTTGGACACCAGAAGACGAGCCACTTTCCTTCGCAGCAGTAGTTGGTTTAGGGCGAGCCACCAGCTCAAAATCCTCATCATTGGAGTCGTCTCCAGATGAGAAATCAGGGTCCAGAATAAAAGGGACGGTGGATGCCCTTGGTTTCTTTGTAGGAACAAAGTCGGGGTCAAACCCTGCTTGTCTCTTTGACGTGCGACGCATAGGGACAGGGGGGAAAGCTCTCTTCACAGCCTCAAAATCTGGTGGATTTTCAATGTCGATTGCATTCCCGGGTGCACCAGGAGCAATAGTTTCCAGTGGCACTGGTTCTTCTGGTACACTGACCATTGCCATCCCCTCCACATTGGTTTCGGCTGAGGGTGTTGAGTCAGGTGATTTTTCCCCCAAACTCGCAGCCATTTCATTTCTGATATCTGACGATCGAAGCCAGCCATCTGTAGAATAAAGAACACAAGAAATAGTGTGGAGCGAAGGGTCACAAGAAAATTCGAAGACAGAGATAACTTTTCGCAACAAATGAGTAATGAGAGCAGGACAAAATTATATATTGTGCGAGAAAATAACAGACGATAAAGTTGTTGCATCATCCATTCCTGAGTATTTAAGCATATCCCTCCAACGGTAACATTCTCTCAACCCGTAACCGCGGCTTCTTTCCAAATCAGAATTTACGCTCATCCAACGGTAACTTTCCGAGCCAGTGTAATCATTAAAAAAAATCAGGCAGAATGAAACGCCACATCGAATTACCCCACTAACCGTTAGATAACAATTTATTTCGAGATTGGGTTGGTTGGGGTTTTTCTTCGTCTTTCATTTGTCAAGAACTGATAGTCCACTGGACATGATAAATTTACATATCAGCAATATGAATAACTTAAAATTTATGCCTAAAATGTGAAAAAAAAAATTGAGATATACATGCAAGTGACCAAACTGTGATCAGCCTGTACTTGGGTGTTGGCAGCACCTCTTGGCAACACTCACTCGTGAGACTAAAACTTTCTTGAACCCTTTTAATTTAGACATGGTAGCTCCCACTCCAGAGGAACGGTCTTCATAGGACTCCTCTAGGTAGCTTTTTCCATCTGTATTTTGACTTAGAAGTGGTAGCTCCCACACTAGAAGAACGGTCTTCATGGGACTCTTCTAGGTAGCTTTTTCCATTTTCTTCCAAACAATTTTTTTGTTCAAATATTCTCCTCTTTTCTATTTTTCACCTTATTGCTCAACAGTTTTTCAAGTCATTATCTGCATAGGATAAAATCATGTGGAACACACACATCCGCAACAGCTTTATGACTTATATTGAGCACACTCCACACCTTAAAGGATTTTGTTAGAAAGTTTGATTCTCAACTGAGAGCACACCATTCAGTAACCGACACTTTGTACAGACTTCACACAAAACTGAATGAATGAAATATGCCTAGCATCCTAAAAGTAAAATGCACATGCATGCTGGGTGTTGTCCATAGGTGTTGTAACACCCAGGACAACATCTGTGAGTGATCATTGTGCACACAGGCTGAGAGACTTCCTTAGATTGGAGAATCTCTCAAAATCCAATGGTTTTGTAAAGATATCAGCCAGTTGGTTCTCAGTTCCAACAAATTCCATTCGAATCATACCCTTCTCAACCAAATCTCGAATAAAATGATGTCTAATGTCAATGTGTTTTGTTCGAGAGTGTTGCACTGGATTTTTTGAAATGTTAATTGCACTCGAATTATCACAATATACAATTAAGGTGTCACTGTTGAATCCATAATCTTTAATCATTTGATTCATCCACAACAGTTGTGAACAACAGCTAGCAGCTGCAACATATTCGGATTCAGCAGTGGACAAAGACACACAATTTTGCTTTCTGCTATACCATGACACCAAGTTGTTCCCAAGATAAAAACACCCACCCGTGGTACTTTTCCTATCATCTAAATTTCCAGCCCAGTCAGCATCACTAAAGCCCACTAAATTGGTGTTTGTTTCTTTGGTGTACCATAAACCTAAGTCAACTGTTCCAGATATATATCGCAAAATTCTTTTGACAGCCTTTAGATGAGTGACTTTAGGATCAGCCTGGTACCTAGCACACAAACATACACTAAACATGATGTCGGGACGACTAGCACTTAAGTAAAGAAGACTGCCTATGATGCTGCGATACTGAGTGTTGTCAACACCTGCAGCAACATCGTCTTTGGACAATTTTTCAGTCGACCCCATTGGAGTTTTCATGTGCTTAGTGTTTTCGGCAGAGAATTTCTTTAACAAGTTTTTAGCATACTTGGATTGACATAGAAAGATACCATCGTGCATTTGTTTGATTTGCAATCCAAGAAAGAAACTTAATTCTCCTACCATGCTCATTTCAAATGTGGTAGACATGCACTCAACAAAATCATCAACATGCTTTTGAGAAGAAGCACCAAATATGATGTCATCCACATAAACTTGACACACAAGTATATCATGCTTAGACTTTTTAATAAATAGAGTTTTATCAACTTCACCTCGTTTGAAGCCTAAGTCAAGCAGAAATTCAGTAAGCTTGCCATACCATGCTCGTGGAGCTTGTTTAAGCCCGTACAATGCCTTCTTCAACTTGTAGACATGGTTAGGGTGGTGTGGATCTTCAAATCCTTTCGGTTGGCTCACATAAGCTTCTTCTTTCAAGATGCCATTCAAAAAGGCACTTTTCACATCCATTTGATACAATTTTATGTCCATGTGACACGCAATAGCAAGCAAAAGTCTAACCGATTCAATCCGAGCAACAGGGGCAAACGTTTCATCAAAATCAATTCCTTCGATTTGAGTATACCCTTGAGCAACTAGCCTTGCTTTGTTTCTCACAACAATTCCAGATTCATCAGTTTTGTTTTTAAAAATCCATTTGGTTCCAATAACATTCACATTATTAGGTCTGGGAACCAAATCCCACACATCATTCCTAACAAATTGTTCAAGTTCCTCATGCATCGCATCAACCCAAAATTCATCTTTTAAGGCTTCACTTATATTTTTGGGTTCAACGAGTGAAACAAAACAGGAGTGACTTACTTGAGAGTACACGGAAGTCATGCATACTAGTCCCATCATTTTCCGATAGTCTACCTTCTCCTTTCTTCTAGTTTGCATTCCTTCAAATGTTTCTCCAATGATCTGAGATGATGGATGATTTTTCTGAATCTTGCTCGGAATGTCAATCCCATCATTGGTTACACCATCATCATTTTCAGTATTCTCTTCTGGTTCAACATTTGATTCTGCCAATGCAGGTGTTGTCTCAGGTGTCACAACACCGGGTCCAACATCTGTGTTAGGCAGTGTCTCACTTGTATTCAGGAGCCCATCAACTTCATCCTCAATTGTTTTTCCTGTTAGATCTGCAAGATCATCAAACACAACGTTAATAGATTCCATAGTCGTTCTTGTTCTCAGATTATACATGCGATATGCACGACTATTGGATGAATAACCAAGAAATAAACATTTGTCACTTTTAGAGTCAAATTTTGCAAGATGGTCTCGATCATTCAAAACATAACATACACACCCAAAGACATGAAAATACTTGAGTTTCGGCCTCTTTCCCATGATGATTTCATAGGATGTCATAGTAGAACCACTCCTTAAGTACACACGATTTGAAATATGACATGCTGTGTTCAAGGCCTCGGCCCAAAATCTCTTTGAAATATTCTTAGAGCTTAACATGACCCTAGCCATTTCTTGCAGTGTTCTATTCTTTCTTTCGGCTATTCCATTCTGTTGAGGAGTTTTAGGGGCCGAAAATTCATGAGTTATCCCTCTCTTATCACAAAATGATACAAAGTGTGAGTTTTCAAATTCTTTACCATGATCGGTCCTTATCTTACCAACCCTCAGATTATGTAGATTAGTAATCTTAGCATGTAGTTTCTTGAAAGCATCAAATGTATCGGATTTTTCTCTAAGAAATCTTACCCAAGTAAAGCGAGAGAAATCATCTACACAAACACATGAATACTTCTTACCTCCAAGACTTTCCACTTCCATTGGACCCATAAGATCCATGTGCAAGAGTTCAAGACACCGTGTTGTCCCAAAGTGTTGCAACACTTGGTGGGGAACACGTGTTTGCTTACCTTTTTGACATGCACCACAAACATACGGAATTCCAGAGGATAGATTAGGCATACCTCTCACAGCATCGTACTTACCAAGATTCTTTAATGTCTTGAAATTTGCATGTCCTAATTTTTGATGCCACATGTTTAATTCGCTCACCTTTGAATGATTGCTCACTATGTCTTCTCCAAGTTGATAGCAATTATCAGCAGACCTAGTACCTGTCAAAATGCGAGTATTAGTCTTATCAAACACTTCACAATTGTCTTTATCAAACTTAACATGCAAACCGTCGTCACAAAGTTGACTTATGCTTATTAAGTTTGAGTTAAGCCCTTCAACATAGAGCACATTGTGTAGATTAGGCAATCCATCAACATTCAAGGTTCCTTTCCCAGCAATTCTTCCTTTAACACCACCACCATACGTCACATGACCACTCCTAAGCTCAACAAAGTCAATCAGATGGTCTTTAGAACCTGTCATGTGGCGCGAGCAGCCACTGTCAAAGTACCATATTCCTGCAATGTTAGTCTTTAATGAAGTATAAATAACAGAACATTGAATCTGTGCCTTTGGTACCCAAACCCTTTTTACCATCGGTTTTTTGTTGGCAGTGTTGCGCCGGGTGTTGTACAACACCCGTGACGACACCTGTTCAGATTCCCATCTCTTGTAATCCTCTCTCAGTTTAAAACAGTAGGGTTTGATGTGTCCAGGTCTGAAACAGTAGTGGCAGATAAAGTGGCGTTTTCTAGATTTAGACTTCTTGATAGACATTCGCACTTTTGATGGAGCACTCTTTTCAGTATGTGTGGTATTGGGGGTTTCAACACTTCCTTTCACAAAAACAGTTGGTTTTTCCTTTGCATTGGAAGATTCTCCAGTTTCGAACAGACTATTCGAATAACCAAGTCCAGCCTTATCATTCTGTCCAATCATCAAAAGTGAGTCAAGTTTGGATGAACTTGAATTCATCTTGGCAAGTACCTGAGTTGCTTCTCTAAGTTCTTCCTTGACTTTGCATAATTCCAGATCTTTCTTGCTCAAGATTACTTCAAGTCGTGATATTTGTGACTTCAGCTCAACGTTCTCTTTGGAGAGAATTGCATTTTCTTTTGTTCTTTTGATCCAGTCTTCATACAGTTCTTCGTACATTGACTGCACACTTTCTAGGGTGACTTCATCGTCATCAACTTCTTGTGTTTCGGACTGACTTGACTCCCCAAGGACTGTCGAATTAAGACATACAGAATTCGAAGCGGTGTTGCGACCAGGTATTGCAACACCTGTGGCAACACCCAAAAGATTGATTTGCATTGAACGTTTCTCCTTGATCACAGTAGATAATGATGTGTGATTTTCAGATTCATTTGATCCTTGATCATCTTCAGATTCTTCATCACTCAGGGTGATAGTCATGCCTTTGTTTTTCTTAAGACGATTGGCACACTCATTGGCATAGTGTCCATATCCCGAACACTCTCTACATTGCACTGAGTCCAGGTTCCTGACATTAGATTGACTTTGCACTTCGGTTTTTGGTCGAACCTGTCCTTTCATAGGAGTAAATTTTTGAGCTTTTGTAAAAGTGGTGTTATTGGGCAGCTCAGATTTTTGCCCAATTCTCTTCTTTTCTCTCATAGTTTTCAAGTAATCACCAAATTTTTTAGTAAACAGAGAGATCGATTCTTCACCTAAATCAGACTTATCCACTTCTTTAGATAGTTGAAGAATTTCATCATATGATTCGGTTGAGGCTTCAAGGGCTATTGTCTTCCCTTTATCCTTTTTCTGCAGATCAAGATTCATTTCAAAAGTTCTTAGGGAACTCATGAGTTCATCCAGGTTGATGTTTGAAGTGTCTTTAGATTCCTCAATGGCGCAAACTTTGACATTGAATCTCTCAGGAAGAGATCTCAGAACCTTGTTTACCAATCTTTCGTTTGGTATGGGATCTCCTATGCTATGTGATTCATTTGAGAGTTGTCTCAACCGGCAGTCACACTCAAGGATGGACTCCTTGTCCTCCATTCTCAAACTTTCGAACTTTGATGTCACCATTCTTAGCCTAGTTTTTCGCACACTTGCAGATCCTTCACAGTGTTTCTGGAGTATCTCCCAAGCATCTTTGGCGCATACACTGATGGTGATTAAATTAAACATCCTTGTGTCAACAGATGAAAATATCGCATTGAGAGCCTTGGAATTGTAGTTTGAAGATTGCACTTCATCGACAGTCCATGCACTTTCAGGTTTGAGCCGTGTGTCTCCATCAGCATCCTCGAGTTTCGGTGGACTCCAACCATCAAGTACACGTTGCCAAGCTCTTTCATCAATGGATTTAATAAAAACCCTCATCTTAACTTTCCACAGTGCATAGTTTGATCCATCCAACACGGGAGGCCTAAAAACAGTATTTGTTGATCCTTCCATAATTCCTTTTCACTCTGAAAACAAAACAAAACAGAATCTCACTTAGTAACGTCAAGTGGAGGCTCTGATACCAATTGAAAGTTGAGTTTCCACAGTGTGAACGTGACGAGGGTGAATGTTGTGTGTATCAGAATGTAGGTGTTGTTCGAAGGTGTTGTAACACCCACGACAACATGCAACGGAAATTATACTTTTAACACACTAACATGTAACTGGAACAATAGTAATACGAGAGACGAGTCAGATAATTATGCACAAGTATAAAATACTTGTGCGGTGCCTTAGAGCAAAATAATTCACTAGAAAAACTTGTAAGTTTACAAAAACCAATACTAGTGAAAGAATAAAACAACTCCCTCAAGAAGGTGAGTAACAAATTGCATCCTAAACCTCTAACAAACCGTATAATCAAAACAATATGGGATGCATCAACTGAGAAGTGAAAAATCTTCAAAACTCAACACTCTAATCAAAACAGTGATTAGGTGTTGTCTTCAGATGTTGTCAGCACTTCACAGCAACAAGCTTTCAACGACACGAGATTTGCTATTCTCGGAAAACGTCTCTGCGTATCAATTCGTCTCTCACTCCAAAAGCACCAGCCCCGAGTTCAATATCTTCTCCTCTTATTTATACCCACTTCATCCTTTTTCCTATTAAACATGGAAACCAATTTCATTAGGAAAAAACTCTATGGAAAATAAGGATACTATATCTTATAGATAATATCTTGAGTCTTTTGAGTCCACACGAAATCATACTCCAGAAAGGCAAAAATACTAAGGATATTATCAAAAGGAAAGTAATTGATAAGGAAAATATATCAAGGAAAAAATCAAGGAATAAAATTCCTTTCATAATATATAAGTCAAATCGAGTAGTTAGAAACAAAAATGATCGACAAGTTAATGTTTAGTTTTTAGTCTTTTTTTATTATATATATTTCGGCCTAATTTAATCATAATTTAAAAGATGGTCGCATGATTCAGAACATTTAAAAGTGATCATTATATTTTTTTTTAATGAATATATAACAATTTTTTTGACACTCTTCTTTTAATTTTTTTTGTATTTTATTAAAAATATCTTATATATTCATTTCTTCGCGATCTATAAATTTAATAATTTCATTAAAAAATAATGAACACTGTCATGCTTTAAAAAAAACCTTGTTAATTGTAATAATTTCCGACAAATTGCTTAGTCCAAATTCTTAGCTTCAAATCCATGAATCAAAGCGCAACATAAACAATCAAATTGTACACGACTTCAAATCTTCTCACCCAAGAACGGCCTTATTTGGATGAAAAGATTCAATCCAAGAAAGGAATAATTGATGAAGGTTGGGTTATATTTCAAATAACTCATATCTTGAAAATATTTGAAATCATCATAATTACTACTAAAATTACATTACATTATATATGATTAATTTGACATCTGCTTCAATTTTGTCAATCCAAGTAAGTCAAAAAATTTGAAATACATCAATTCAAACACGCAACATAAATCTATAAACTCGGCTGTTTAGATAAGAGTATTACAAGTGTATTCAAATAAGCTAAATGAATTCACTTGTGTATCGAACCGATCGTTGCACACCTTTTTATATTTTTCATTTAACAAATACATTTATCCATATGAAAATTTTATCTCTTACGGGGGTTTGGGAGATGATAACTGTTGGATCTCGGTTTTCTACACACCCAAATGCAGCGGGAGTTTTAAAAAATTTTAGATCTTGACATTCAAGATATTGTTTGGGCATGAGCATGATTCCACAACTTCTGTTTGCCTGGTTGATTCTTAGCATCCGATGATGAAGAGTGGAAACCAAGTTCATTAATTACTAAAGAGTTTATCTATACTTTAAAATACAATTCAGTAAATTTTAACTGATTTTTTTGATAAGTCATTTATTTGAACAATATCAGTCAGTCTATAGTTCATATTGATTGATTTATCGAAGAGAATCCAACTGACAATAATCAAATCTCTGTGTTTCTAACCCAATCGAAATTATTTGGTGAGAGAAAATTATTGTGAATATTTTTTAATCAGATAATACAAAATTACTATGAAAAGTTAAGTCGATAATTTGGGAAAAATGTACTCATTTAATATTTAATAATGCCTCAATAATGTTCAATGGTGATAAATCATAATCAAATAGTGCAAAATTTTGGTTAAATATCTTTCATTTATAGTGTGAAATTAATACCTCAAAAATATCTAATAAAACCCAATTGTTATCAATAGTGATTGATATATAATATAGAAGTCAAATCGGGGAGTTAGAAACAAAATGATCGACAGGTTAATGTTTAATTTTTAATATATATATATATATATATATATTATATATATATATATATATATATATATATATATATATATATATATATATATATATTTCGGCCTAATTTAATCATAATTTAAAAGATGGCATCATGATTCAGAACATTTAAAAGTGATCATGATATTTTTTTTTATGAATATATAACATTTTTTTGACACTACTCTTTTAATTATTTTTGTATTTTATTAAAAATAACTTATATTAGATATTAGCTTCTCCACGATCTATAAATTTAATAATTTAAATAAAAAAATAATGAACACTCTCATACTTTAAAAAGACAAAAATTTGTGTGAGACGGTCTCACGAGTCGTATTTTGTGAGACAGATCTCTTATTCGGGTCATCCATGAAAAACTATTATTTTTTATGCTAAAAATATTGTTTTTTTTATATCGATAGGGTTGATCCGTCTCACAGATAAAGATTCATGATACCATCTCACAAGAAACCTACTCTTAAAAAAAACCTTGTTAATTGTCATAATTTCCGACAAATTGCTTAGTCCAAATGCTTTTGCGGAGAATGCAAATCTCAGTCGGATTTTTCAAGGACAAACTACTTCAACTTCCACCTGGCCATTTCGATCCCTTTCCCACAGTTAGATTCAATTCCGACGGTTGAGATTCACTCTAAACATTTCCAATGGCGTATTTGCACCCCACCTCTATCTCCCACGTAGAATTGAATCATTGATCACGAACACGCAGGGAGGCGAGACATTCAAACCTCCACCACCACCACCACGCCGCCGCTAAACGCCGTGAAAGGATGGCGTCTTTGGCCCTTACCACCTCTTTAAGCCTTCACTTTCCCCTCCGCTCCTCCCCTAAATCCCGAACACCGAAAGCCGTGTATCCCTCCACTAGATTTAAATCTATTGTCGCCAAATCCGCTGACATTTCCAAGAACAACCCGTTTAGTGGTTTTACTCGACAGGAAGATCAAGTCCAGTTCGCTAAGCAAAATCACAGATTCCTAATCAAACGTGATCCGATTGTTTCAACTGTGTCCGCTTCCACTTCCGCGGTGCCGGCAGTGCCAGCTCCCCAGCCGTGGCAGGGTGCTGCCATTAAACCACTCATAGCTTCGATAGCTACGGGTGTTATTATCTGGTTCCTTCCGCCGCCTTCTGGGGTTTCGAGAATTGCGTGGCAATTGCTTTCCATTTTTTTGGCCACTATAGTTGGTATCATAACGCAGCCATTGCCTTTGGGAGCCGTAGCTTTAATGGGCCTCGGCGCTTCTGTTCTGACGAAAACGCTTAGCTTTGCTGCTGCTTTTTCAGCCTTCGGCGATCCCATTCCGTGGCTGATTGCATTGGCTTTCTTTTTTGCACGCGGGTTTATCAAAACTGGATTGGGTAACAGGATTGCTTACCAATTCGTGTCTTTATTCGGGAGTTCTTCTTTAGGATTAGGTTATAGTTTAGTTTTTAGTGAAGCCCTTTTAGCCCCGGCTATTCCCTCTGTCTCTGCTCGAGCCGGTGGCATATTTTTGCCTTTGGTGAAATCCCTTTGCGTTGCTTGTGGTAGCAGTGTTGGTGATGGGACTGAGAACAAGTTAGGATCTTGGCTAATGCTTACATGTTTCCAAACTTCAGTGATTTCGTCATCTATGTTTTTGACAGCCATGGCTGCAAATCCTTTGGCTGCTAACTTGACAGCTAGTACTATTAATATGTCCATTGGTTGGATGGATTGGGCTAAAGCCGCGATAGTGCCTGGATTGGTTTCGTTGATTGTGGTGCCATTTCTTTTGTATTTGATCTATCCACCTACGGTGAAGAGTAGCCCGGACGCCCCGAAGCTGGCTAAGGAGAGGTTGGAGAAGATGGGGCCTATGACTAAGAATGAGATAATCATGACTGGAACATTACTACTCACGGTATTGCAACTTAAAAATCTAACTTGGATTATAAATTTTTCGTTTAATTACTTTTTGTTTCCTTTATGCTGCTAATACTATGTTTACATTATTAGTTAGTCACAACTTTTGTTAATTGGATGTGTAATTTGTTAGGGAGTGTTATTTTGGTTCATTCAAGTGTTACAAAGCTTTTGGCTCTTCGAATTCCCAAGATGTCACTAGCATATTTTCAGCTAATTTCATGTTAAATTGGATAATGTCAGAAGCTTTATATGCTTTCACCATTACACCTGTCATCTATTCTCAACATTAGATTTTAGTACACGATGGAAAGTAAATATGTTAAGATTCACTTTTCAATGTAAACTGAAATAAAACTTCACCACGCACGCACACACACAAACACACATGTATATAACTGCAATCTAGATGTTTGTTTAAATGTGATGGAAGGGAAAGAAAGAGCTGCTAATCATTAATCATTCAGTAGATGAGCATGTATATAACATGGTTTCTCTCAAACTTCCCATTCCTCTGTGATCCCGTACTTAGATGCCATAAAATTAATTTGATAAATTTTTTTTATATAGTTTTTCTGACTAATTCTAGTTTATGCAAAGCTGTTTTCCGTTCGCAGTGTCCAAAATGTGGCTCTTGTTTGAATTGGTTGTCTTTCATCCATGGCTGGGGGGCACTGTTAAGTTTGATATTTCACTTCTTTACTTGTGTGCTCCTATCCTGATCTTTTCAACAAAATTATTGATATTATTTACTCTTTCTATTCAATGAACTTCACCCGTAATTTTCAAGTAGACATTGTCATGATGCCTTTGTGGTTGACTTTATTAAGATAACTGATATGGTTGCATTTAAATGGCTCGAACCCATATCTGCCTATGAAAGAATAGTAAAAAAATGGAGAAACGTGAAGGTCAGTGCTTGTTTTTCAAAATTGTTTAATAATTATTGTCATTCGGTAAATTTAAAACTTATTTCTAATTTTACAAGTCATTTCGCTTTTTGCTACTTGAGATACTTCGTTATCTGATTTACTTATTTCTTGATTCGTCAATTCACTTCAATTTCATGGCTCTCTTAATTCTGATCCCTTGCCTTAATCTTTCACAACTGTATCCGAGTCTGTATTAGCAACATCGCCTCAAATTTTACGAAACAGGATGTTGTTCCCTCCGAAACCACATCCCATAACAGATTCAGAACTTTGACGACACCTTCACATTTTTCAGCGGATAGTATTATGTAGACAAAAGAATATCTTGATGGCATTTTTCGATAAATAAATTTCTAGAAATTACCATGACTTTCATTTGCCTGATTTTATTCAAAACGATGACTTTGTAAATATTTTTTCCCTGCATATCAGGTAGGGCTATGGGTCTTTGGAAGCAAGCTGAATGTCGATGCCGTTACTGCAGCAATTCTTGGACTATCCGTCCTCCTCATAACCGGAGTCGTCACATGGAAAGAATGCCTGGCTGAATCAGTTGCTTGGGACACCCTTACATGGTTTGCAGCACTGATAGCAATGGCTGGATATCTAAACAAATATGGACTCATTTCTTGGTTCAGCCAAACTGTAGTTAAGGTTTGTTCACTTTTCACTACATCTTACATTAGAGATGGGGATCAACGATTCCCCCTTCTATTCACCTTGGCATCCTGTATAGCACAGTTTTAAAGCGTAGTATCGAGCTTTTGCAAAACTTAAAATATTTGAGTTTTATAATTTTTATTACTGTTAACACAAGCATGTTTTTGGGTGCAACTGATGTTCGGGTTTACATCTATGTTTTCGTCTTTATCTATGAGTAGCCTAATGCAGCTCCTAGTTTAAGATTTAATTTTCTTCCCGCCCTCTACTCTATATAATTCGTTTGTTTCTAAGATGTATCTTCTCTATTTTTTCCCCTTCATTTACAGTTTGTTGGCGGATTGGGCCTTTCGTGGCAACTATCTTTCGGTATTCTCGTTCTCCTGTACTTCTATTCTCACTATTTCTTTGCAAGTGGGGCTGCACACATCGGGGCCATGTTTACGGCATTTCTATCCGTAGCAAGTGCATTGGGTACTCCACCATATCTTGGTGCCATTGTCCTTTCCTTCCTCTCAAATCTTATGGGTGGCATTACTCATTACGGGATTGGATCAGCACCCATCTTCTATGGAGCTGGCTATGTGCCACTCGCGAAATGGTGGGGCTACGGATTCTTGATCTCCGTGGTTAATCTTGTTATATGGCTCGGGCTGGGTGGAGCTTGGTGGAAAGCCATAGGCTTGTGGTAGAACCAGCTCCTTAGATGAACTCTCCCTCGGACAATAAATTTTGGTCTGTTTCGATCGGTTACTGTTTTGTTTGCCGTCGCGGGCATTCACCTTTCGAACTTCATCTTCTTTGAACCAAAGATTTCAGAAGTTTAGGCGAGATTAATGTGTAAGGCAGGGACGGATCCAGGAATAAGAGTTGGGGTGGCTTGAACTCAATATGATAAGTTATATATTATTAAAAAAAAAAAGTACATTATATCGTTCAACGAAGTTGTGCCTTACGGGATTTTAAAACATAAAATTCATCAATAATAGAATTTACATCAATATGTTTAGCTAAATCTCGTTCAATATAGAGTGTCAAACAATCGGCAAGAAAGTCATCCTCCATTTTATTGCGAAGTGCCGTCTTCACATGCTTCATTGCTGAAAAAGCCCGTTCAATAGTGGCAGTAGACACAGATAATGTCAAAACAAGATAAATCAATCTAGTCAACATAACATAAACACTTGACCGTCCACTCTCGGTCAATTGCTGACACAACTCAACAAGTGTAGAAACCTTTAAATTCTGCATCATATCGAGTTTATAAATGTATCAATTCATACTTCAAAACAACAATTTCTTGATTTGTGAAATCTCCAGGATAAAACTTCTTCGCAAGCTTGCAAATATCATCATTGTTAAATGAGTCAAATGAATTTTTAGGATCTAAAGCTATACTAAGAGAAAGAAGTTTCACCGATGACTCATTGAACCGAGTATTTAACTCCATCAAAATGAAATCTATTGCTGCATTATAAACATCAAAGTGGTAATGATGTTCTATTGAATAAACCGTCGCTAATTAAAACCGCCGATCCACCTTTTTTTATTTTTTAATAATATAGCGACGGTTTTAGCAATACCCGTCGCTAATAATTGCGACGGTTTTTGATAAAACTGTCGCTGATCCACATCGGCGACTGGTTTACTAAAACCGTCGCAAAAGTAGCGACGGTTATCAAAAACCGTCGCTAAAACCGTCGCTAAATTAAAAAAAATGGGCTGGGCTTCTGTGTAAGGTGAGATTTCTTGTAATGGAACAAAGTCAAATTCCAAATTAAATTAAGTACATTTATACTTTTAGGAGAGATTTGAAGGAATCCTTAGCCAGCTAATAGACTTGCATCAGTTTTGCTTAGGCGTCAGTAGAGTCTGGTTAAAAGTTTTGGTTCAGAAACAGAGATGCTCATAAATAATCAATTTTCTTTCTTAATTCAGTTCGACTAAGCTCTGTTTTTATTCATTGAATTAGCATCCTTGTTAAAATTGCCTAAACTAAAATGTTCTAACAAATACCAATGTTGTAGTTTTAAAGTTTAAACTACTAATTTATTTATACGTATTACGATTTTAAAATTTTAAATTTCGGGATAACATAGATAAGTCTATACCATTAAGGCAAAAATTTGTGTAAGACGGTCTCACGGGTCGTATTTTGTGAGACGGATCTTTATTTGGGTCATTCATGAAAAAATATTACTTTTTATGTTAAGAGTATTACTTTTTATTGTGAATATTGGTAGGGTTGATCGTCTTACAACTTAGGATGCGTGAAACGGTTTTACATGAGACTCACTCACTTTCCAAATCAAATGTTAAATTGGTTTGTACATATAATCGTTCCGTACTTCGGTTACTCACGGTATTTATTTTTGTTGACAAAACCCAAATCATAATTAATTCCTATAATATTAATAATAATAATATAATTATTATATATTTACCAAAAGGAAATTTAATACTAAATTGTATTCGGATTGATAGGATACCATCTTAAATTCCATTATGAATAAGATACAAACGCAAAACTTATTGGTTATTTTTCGAATCTACAACTTTTATGTTGAACATTTGTTTAAATTCAAAATAAAAAAACACTATATTGAAACGACATCCAATGATAATATTGAAATCGAAGCTCGACATTTATTGGTATATCGTAAGCGCATTTTAACTTCAAAATAAATTTTTGGCTGATCGTTTTTATATACCTCCTTAAAATCTATTTTTGGGTTTAAAACAAGTATTCTACAAAATTTGCCTATATCTTTTTTTCCATGTTATCTTTCCTTTTTTTCTTTTTTTTCCTCTATGCTTATTTATTAAAATTCTCACAACTAACTACCTTAAACCACGGATTTTATGTCAACATTTTGTGATATAGTGACATAAATTTCTCTCAGTGGAGACGATATATGAATTTGGATTCATTTTAAGACATGAATTTGAATCCACGTTAAAACAAAATTATGTCGGATAGAGGTATTTTATTTAATAAAAAAAACCCAAAATGAATTACTGGAGGCCTATTCATATTGATACATGTTTTTACCAAAATGACAAATGGAAAGATTGCTAGCTTGGTTTCATATTACTTTATATATATATATATATATATATATATATATATATATAATTTTAGTAATATAATGTTATTTTATACATAAAAATAATTTGAAAAATACATTTTATAAGCCATTTCCATGTCCTTTTTATGTATTTATTGGGTAAATGACGCCGAGGAATTATCGTATGCATTTCCAAATATGGAAAAAAAGTAAATACAAAATAGATATTTTTTATAATTATTAATATAATCTCCAAAACCCTATGATTTTAGACGAATAATGATTAATGAGAATGAAATCGAGTTCCTCATATAAAAATATAATTAAGTATTTCCCCATAATTTAAATAAATGTTTTTATTAAATTTTTTTAAATAAATTTGAGGGACTTTGGTTTTCCATATTTCGTCTTGTTTGTATTGGCAGCCATTGCCCGTAACCAAAGGCCAGCGCCCCATAAGAAGAGCCGAAGGTTCCTGCTTTCCTTTCATTTTCACGGTAATAAATATATCGTCTCACACAAATTTTTGTCTGATATGTTTGCCCCTGACATCCTACACTCGTTTTTTTCATCTTTTTCTCAACTTTTTTACAAAATAATAAGTAAATAAATAATTTTTTAAAACTCAATATTTTAATCATAAATCAATATATAATATTCATATATTTTATATTATATATGTGCAATACATAAATTCTCAAGTTATGAAAGCATATGGTCATATTTTTTTAAATATTAATTATTCACCACTTAATAGTTTTTATATAATAGTGGGTCTCATGTGAGACCGTCTCACGGGTCTTAATCTATGAGACGAGTCAACCCTACCCATATTCACAAAAAAAGTAATACTCTTAGCATAAAAAATAATAATTTTTCAAGGATAATCCAAATAAGAGATCATCTCATGAATACGATCCTTGAGACCGTCTCACACAAGTTTTTGCCTTTATATATATATAATTTGAATATCAAACTAACAAATTTTTTTTTAAAAAAATCTCGTTGGAATAATTTTCGAACTTAAAATATATTGAACAGAAAATAAAAAGAAAAGATGGATATGTCCAAGTTCAATGCACCAAGTCTTTGATGCCTTCTTCAATTTCTCCTTTTACTACGTCTTTGACTCTTACTACACGTGTTCTTCACGTCACGCGCTCCAATTTTTTTATTTTTTTGTTTAAAGTAATATTTTCATTTTTTTTTGGTCAGTATTCCAAAAAAACGTCTGAAAAACAAATTTTTTGTCGAAGTTTTTATACATAATCGGAACTTAAAAATACCTATTAACACCTTCAATAATTTAATTTCAATCAAATTTTTCATTCAAAACTAAACTAGTACGATAAAGACTCGATTTGACTTAAAATGCATATCATACTAATGTTTGGGCTGTGATCCGAGATAATAATAATAGAGTTTTAGGAGCTTCGACATGATTTATTCGTCATCCGGGATCGGTGAAAGATGCGGAGTTATGTGCCATCGGGTTCGGAATGGAGTTTTGTTTGAATCTTGTCTTCATGATGTTACTATTCTCTCAAATTCGTTAATTGATGTACAAGCCATTAGCAGCTCCCTAGTTGATCTAGGTCCGAGTGGAGTGCTCAAAATCGACATTCTGAATATGCTGAAGTCGGATGTTTTCTTGTCTATCAAGGCTATTCATCGATTAGATCGTGAAGCTTCTGATGTTTTTTCTTTTGTTGTTTGGTATTCTGGTGATATAGTAGCTTGGTTATTCAGTATTGTAAATCAAGATATTCTGAAGTAATGAATTTGTTATACTTTCAAAAAAAAATATATACTAAAATCCTAAATTTAAAACTAGTTTTCAAATTCGAAATTTAATGGTAAGAAAGTCATTATATATGATATTATATATGATATGATGATATTGGAATGGTAACTTGATTTTTAGTTTTCTTGAATTTTCGGGAGCGTGCTGACCAACGTCGATGGAGCGCGTGGAGGTGCGACGAAACAAAATGCGATTCTAGTGTCAGCCACGTGACAGATTCATGTATTAGAGTCACTCAACTCACATCACCTCCCAGTTCTTGATCGGCCAAAGATATCTATCGACCGATCGAAACCCTAGCTCCCCCGAGGATTTTTGTGGCTGTTTTTCCGCAACATGACCACTTCGTTCGGGGTAGCGAACGCAGCAATCGTCAAGGATCCGAAGCTGCAGATTGCCAGAAGCTTTAGTGGTTTGAAGAATGTGTCCAGTTTGATTCTGCTTACGAAATTCCCTCGCGCATCATCATCCCCTGCTTCGAATGTGGGCTCGACCACTGCCATTAGAGCTGTTTCCACGGTAGCGCTTCCATTTTCGCTTCTCAATTGTCATTGTTCTGCAGAGAGTTGCTCTTTTTCCCCATGTTTATAGATTGGTCATCCTCGCTTCTTCGGATTGAGGATGGCAAAAGAATAGTATTCTTAGCTTGTGCAAACAAATTCCTTGAAAGTTGGATTTTTTTTTAATGACTGAGTTGATTTTTTTTTTAATATGAACGAAAGTTGGATGTTATGCCTCTGTAGTCTATCGAATAAATACGTTTTTTTAATTAATTAATTAATTTATTTTTGTTGGGGGAGGGGGTGGAAAATGCGTGCAGTTATTTGTGTTTTTGGTAGATGGAAGTGAGAATAATTACATTGCCAGTCAAACTCGGGAGCAGGGGATGTTGCCGCCCCATACTTCAATGAGAAAAATTTTCAATTTGTTTAATTTTACTGAAGTAGAACATTGCCATTCTTAAGACACGATGTAGTGATGTTTCGGCCATGCGAGGGTGCAACATTGGATTATTTCTGTGTTGCCATAAACATGAAGACGTTTTACATATAAAATATATGATTGCTATTGTCATGATGGTATGGTCAATATTGCAAGAGAACTTGCATTTCAAGAAATTTTGATTCATGTAGTCAACAATTTATTGGTTATATTTGTGCTGCAACTTATTTGTTCCATGTGACTTATCCAACCTTGTTTGTTGGATCATTGTTTCTTCCCTGTAACCAATTTGACTTCTATGCTGCTGACACATTTATTTTTTATTTTACTACCTTTTTTTGCAGCCTCTTAAATCCGATACCTCGGTCGAGCTTAAGCGCAGTAAGGTTGAAATCATCAAAGAGCACAGTAACTTCATAAGATATCCTCTCAATGAGGAGTTATTAACTGATTCTCCAAATGTTAATGAAGCTGCTACACAAATAATCAAGTTCCATGGTAGCTATCAACAGTATAACCGAGATGAACGTGGCACTAGGTCTTATTCATTTATGCTTCGTACAAAGAACCCGAGTGGAAAGGTTTCTAACAAACTCTATCTTGTTATGGATGATCTAGCTGATCAGTTCGGGATTGGAACACTTCGTTTGACGACTCGGCAAACGTTTCAGCTCCATGGCGTTTTAAAAAAAGATCTTAAGACAGTTATGAGTGCGATCATCAAGAGCATGGGCTCGACACTTGGTGCTTGTGGTGATCTCAACAGAAATGTTCTTGCCCCGGCGGCACCATTTGTTCGAAAGGATTATCTTTTAGCACAGAAAACTGCAGAAGATATTGCTGCACTTTTAACTCCACAGTCAGGGTTTTATTATGATATGTGGGTGGATGGAGAACAGTTCATGTCTGCTGAATCCCCAGAAGTAGTGAAGGCCCGAAATGATAACTCCAATGGTACAAATTTTCCCAATTCACCTGAGCCCATATATGGAACGCAGTTCATGCCAAGAAAGTTTAAGATTGCAGTCACTGTTCCCACAGACAACTCGGTGGATCTTTTTACTAATGATATTGGAGCTGTTGTTGTATCTGATGCTGATGGAGAGCCACAGGGATTTAACATATATGTAAATACATTTCTTTTTTTCTTTTTCCCCCCATAAATTTTCAGCTGCTATTTTATGAGATTTGGTGGTTGTACATGATAATATTTGCAGGTTGGTGGTGGGATGGGAAGAACACATAGATTGGAATCTACTTTCCCTCGATTGGCAGAACCATTGGGTTATGTGCCGAAAGATGATATACTATATGCAGTCAAGGCTATCGCTGTCACACAAAGAGAAAATGGAAGGAGAGATGACCGAAAGTATAGTAGAATGAAATACTTACTTAGTTCGTGGGGGATTGAAAAGTTCAGAAGTGTGGTTGAACAATACTATGGAAAGGAGTTTAAACCTTGCCATGAGCTACCCGATTGGGAATTTAAAAACTATCTCGGATGGCACGAGCAGGTTGGCTTGACATTTTATGAGATGAAGCTCTTCCCCGAAACTTTTTGATCTTTTAATCCATCTATTATGCGATTGGCCTTTTCTGCAATTGGTTGTTCAAATGCTTGTTTTGCAGGGAGATGGTGGTTTATTTTGTGGTCTTCATGTGGATAATGGCAGAATCAAGGGAACAATGAAGACGATTTTAAGGGAAATTATTGAGAAGTATAACTTGAATATGCGGATCACGCCAAACCAAAATATTATCTTGTGCGATGTCCGACAAGCATGGAAGCGACCTATCACTATAGCTCTTGCTCAGGGTGGTTTGCTGGTAAAATATATTTAGAGTTTAGATTTTATAAATTTCTGCAACTTTTGAGAGTATTCTTCTTGTGTGCGGCAAAAACAGAGCTACTTGTCTCATTTTTTGGAAATCGCATAATGCACGAGCGAACCAGCTTCAGTTGCAGGAGCTGTATTTGAACATTGTAATTAAGATTTAAAAAATATATTAGTATTTCCCAAGGATCTACACTTGTTGGTATTTTATTTAAAAACAAATTTTGGGGCTGCAGGAAGGAGAGAGTGGGAAAATGATGCATTCAAAATTTGCAATACCTTAAAAAGTTATTCCATTGGAATTTTTGCATTGGTTTTATTTTGAAGTTTATGCTGCTATTCTTTTCTAGAAATCTGATTTCTTGAGTTCTTAGGAGGCTATATATCGCTAACTTTTTTTCCTTTTGGAACAGCAACCAAGGTTTGTAGATCCTCTCAACTTGACAGCAATGGCATGCCCTGCATTTCCTCTTTGTCCTTTGGCTGTTACAGAAGCTGAACGAGGAATTCCTGACATCTTGAAGAGAATTCGAGCTGTTTTTGAGAAGGTGACATCTTCCACTGACATCTTCCACCTCTTTCTTTCCACAAATACTAAACCGACATTACACAGAAGCTCCAGTTCAACAAGATATACAATTGGAGTTGTCATATGAGGCTTGTAAAAAAAAAAATCTCCTTTTCAGGTTGGTCTCAAGTATAATGAATCCGTGGTAATAAGGATAACAGGTTGCCCCAATGGTTGTGCTAGACCGTATATGGCTGAGCTTGGGTTGGTTGGTGATGGACCAAATAGTTACCAGGTAAACAGAAATAACCACATCATCGCTTTACAACTCCTCGAACTAATTGAAATTCTTTAACATAAACAAGTGCTACTGCTCCATCTGTGGTACAGATTTGGCTTGGTGGAAATCCAAACCAAACTTCTTTAGCGAAAGTATTCAAGGATAAGGTTAAGCTTCATAGTCTTGAGGAAGTTCTCGAACCTCTATTTTACCACTGGAAACGCCAACGAGTCTCTAAAGAATCATTTGGCGACTTCACAGTTCGCATGGTGAGTCATGATAAATACAAGGTTATGAAACTACATTAGCTCTAAACATTTTCAAGAACCTGCTGATCGCTTATTGCATGGTGGCCGAACCAGAAGAAAAATTGAAATTTTTTAGAGAGTGAAGTCATATTTTTGTATATACAACAACAACGTTGATAATAATAATATAATATAATACATGAAAATATGCTAGTCGTTCGGAAGAATTTAACTTTTTCTCGTCTCTTCTGTTGAATATGAATTGATTGCTATTTCAAGCATCTGAATGAACTACTTGACCAGGGAACGGAGAAGCTTTTGGAGATGGTAGACAAATGGGAAGGAATACCGCTATCAACATCGCGCCATAACTTAAAACTATTTGCTGACAAGGAGACATTTGAAGCCATGGATGCTCTAGCAAGACTGCAAGATAAGAACGCCCATCAGTTGGCAATGGAAGTCATACGCCATTACGTATCTACGCATAAGAAGCATATTCATTGAGCAATCAATCCACAATACGGTTCAATCTACTCTTGCAAGGGTACATGAAGATGCGCGAAATCTTACTTGTTACTTGTCGGTAACAGCTAAAACACCGATGGAACACCATTCGGTATCCAGCAGCAGAGTTTCTAACCTGTATGTGAACCTTATTTTTGCGTTCAGTTTTCTCGAGTATATGAATTTTGGATTAGCCTTGAGGGTTTCTTTTCCTGCCCTTTTTTTTAATGTTTGGAATTGGTGTAAGTTAATGCATCTTCTGCGTGAAACATATATTAAATTTGGATTGGGAAGTTGAATTTAGTTAATTTAACTTGCATCATTCTTTGTTAATATATTTTTAACTCGTGAGATGTAATGATAAATGATACCATGAAAAATGAAAATATAATTATAAGAGCTATTTTTTAAACTCCAAGCAGTGTAAAGTTTAAGCCAAGTATACGGATGTTGAAATTCGATTTCTGGACGTTCTTCCGGCCGCCACACAATACAGCGTTCCGATTGCTTTTCCAACAGTCGATCACACATCCCTCTCCATTGATCTCCAGTGAGCACAATCCGTAAAAAAATCGTGATTTGTGAGCGGGGGAAGCTTGGTTACGTTACTGGAGAATTACCTACTCTACAATGTAGTGAGTAGTGACCCCTCATACAAAACATGGGTGGTAGAGAATCCAATTGTTCTTGTGTGGCTCATAAATGAACCGGCGATATTTATGGTTTAAGACGGCCAAAGAAGCTTTATGTCTTGTTCTATTCCCTGTCGTCCTCTTAATTTTAAAACTGCATTGTCTGTTCTCACTTCTCATGAATCACTATCCACATATGGAAAAGACGAATGATCTTGCTTTGCGAACCTTTGGCTGCATGCACAACTTTCCTTCACGTTCACGATCAAAACAGAGGTTTGGAAAGATGAATCTTGTTCACGGGCCACCAAAACTGTCTTTTTTGGGCTACTCACCCACCCAAAAAGGCTATAGGCGTTATTGTCCCCATACCAGAAAAGCACACATCTCTCATGATGTTATCCTCTCTGAGGGAACACTTCACTTTTCATCCACTTCGATTCATGTGAAGAAGAAAGATGAATCTTGTTCCTGGGATGTTCTGGATCTTCCTTTACCCACTGCATTGGTACCTACTCATTTGTTGACCAGCCACCACATTCTTCTGACAGTGGTTTGGAAACAGCAGATAATTCAACATTACAGCTCCCTTGACAACAAGAGTTATAGGTATACTCGAGGAGGAAAAATGCCCCAGTGATCTTGAATCCTATTCGTTGTCAAGAGAATGAACTGACAGTGGACCCATGTAAAGAATCAGGACATCCATCCCCAATCTTGATTTAGACATGCCAATAGCTTTCTGAAAGCGTGCTAAATCTTGTACTCGATACACTAAGACCTGTCCAATAGGAATGAGGTGTTCAAGACAAAAACAAGGACGTGAGCGAACTAACCAATACGAAAAATACAAGCATACAAACCTCTATGAAACAAGTGTATGCAAGTATGCTTAAGTGATCAAGCATCAAGTCTAAAATCTCGTGTTCAGTCTAGAGATACTTAATGTGTAACACTATATGACGTAGCACCAATGGGTGGCTCCCACAATTAATCATATCTTGGACCTGCAGTGTCTTGAGTTACAATAGCACTCAGCAGTGTAGCATCGATGGGTGACTCTCAGTACCCAATCATCCAAGAAAATGGCTAAACGACTCCAATAAACAAGGTTTATTATTATAGATAACATGCTTAACGTGATATGCAATACAATATAATAACATGACAGAAATATGCATCACATAACCATTCCTCAAGTTGCCACCCACTCCGAAAGCGCCTCGAATAGGGGTGCAATCTACTCGAGTCGCGCTCGACTCTACTTGATATAAATTTAGTATGCTCGAGCTTAATCTCGATCAAGTATTATTTTTAGAGCCTGAGCTCGAAAAGCTCGATTTAGGAATAAAGTGCATGATATTCAATTTTCTGCATTATAAATTTGAGTAGAAACATGAGTCCTCAAATCCCAATTTTTTTTTTAAAAAAAAACATCAAATTTCAATAAAACAAAAAGGATCGGCACAACAAATTCTAAACAAAGCAAACAACCAAATTCCAAATAATTAAAAGGGAAATCCATCAAATCTAAACAAAGCACACCAAAATAATCACGATCTATTTGTTGGGACACCGTTTTTCACACTCAACGTGCATTGGAAGTTTAAAATTTTTTATTTTTAACGCTCAAAATTTTCATTGGGCATTGTATGTATTTAACCATCTATAAGGTGTTTAGTATTGTTACTTTCGCGTAAAATACACCAAACTAGTCCGAGATTAACATAGTTGGCCCTCTTGTATATCCCTTCGAACAGATGTCCCGCTTTTGATTGTCAAATTAAGTACACGATCAGATACTGTATTCTTCATTTAGATTACACTAGCAATCGCAAACAATTTCTCTGTTGAGACCAAATCTTCCAAATTTCCAAAATTCAGATGTGGTGTAGCGGCGGCGGACGGTGGCGCGATGGAGGACTTAAGGACGAATTTTTTTTTCCAATGTTTGTGATGGCCGAAAATTGTTGAAAGGGAGAGGAGAGAAATACTTATGGACAAAATTTTGTGTGCAATAAGTTTTATTTCATATGACCCTCAATGAAATATTTATAGATGTTGATTTCTGATCACATCGGGAGTCCTTCTCATATTAGGATTCATAATACGACTCCCACCAAGATTCATTATTTTCATTAAATAAATTTATAATGTTTATAATATCAAGTATTAATCAACTATTGATAATACATGATATATTTATATACGTGTTTTTCTATCTCCGTATAAAATATATGTGTATATATATTAACACATCTACACATATACAAATAATAATGCATAAACACATTAATTAAAATCAATAACTATTATTTAATTTCTTTAATTAACTTACTAGTTAATTAATATTAGACACCTATGGAATATTTTATGTGAATTTTGTAAATATTAGTAGTCATTAATACTAAAAATATTATTTAATTAGTAAATTTTAAATTCATTAAATAAATAATTGTGAAATCATTATAATCTTGATCGACGATCCGACAACGTCAATGTACCATGATACAAATCTTAATAATATAATGCAAATTGACATTTTGAAGATCAAAATTTTCACTGTCCATTTTTGACCGCTGCCAGTTTTGTGAACTCGTTCACCAAAAAAGACTGTTCCACTATTTTTCTTCAATTAGCAGTTAATCTTTTCACATAGGATATCTTCATTCATAGGCAAATGGTAAATTACCGATTATAATGCATATGCTCATATGTATTTTGAAACTCACTCAACCTAGCCACCTGATGACCCTCAATGGAATCGGTAAATGGATAAAAGTGCATGCTAATACGTGGAGCCGGTCTACATTATCACGGGTCAAAGGACTAATGGTGTACAACCATAACCGCGAACTATTCTACTTAATAAGTAATAACCATTTGGACAGTCCAAAGGAAAGTTATTTAGTGAATCATCAAATGATCACCCATTTTTATGAATGAACATCTCCATACCCTCACCAATGAAATATGACGTTTATATCATAGATGCTATTCTCAAGCTCAAAAGACTTTTATCCTTGTTTTAAGCGGGTGATTCTACTAAGAACTTGTTTAGAATATATGCATTTCCTTATGAGTTTCATGGCTTTATATTGAGAGACATACCTCATGATATTTATCTATGCAGCTTGCATGGGTAAACATATAAAGTAAATGTCATAATTAGATAAAATCATAAAATATTATTAAAATAAATATCATGTTTATATTAGAGTCAATAAAGTTCAAGACATAAGTTGACTTGCTGGACACTTGCTATAACAATATCTAAGAATGCAATAAAGCCGTGGAACTTGAAAGAGAGATCCAGAAAATTCTTCGGAATAGAGCCTTCGCCTATTGATACTTGAAAGGAGCTGAGAAATCTGTAAATAAAAATTCACATTAAATCCAAATTAAACTCATAAACATCTACAAACCTTGGAAATATCAAATGTGTAAAGTGCATTTATTATAATTCAAGGAAATTTAACTGAAGTTAAATTCAAAAATATATATTGAAATTTGAACCCAAAAAATGGGTTGAAGATCCTTCACATTGATTAACATCACCTACAACATAAACTACTAGCATACTCGACTTTGCAAAAACAACAAAGTAATATAACCGCTTATGACATAAAGAACTAGAACCTTAGATTGATTGCATTTTGGTTGAGTTGCACACAAAATTTAACAACTCAATATTTATTCTGATTATGTCAGATTATCGAATAATTAATTTACATGGCCTTACAGAATTTTTATGATATCAGTACTCATCACCAAAACTTAAATGCTTCAATATGATTAATCAAAATTTGATCTTTATTAAATTAGATTTGACTACTTTCACATTTTAATTGTTTTTCATTACAAGATTGATATAACACTAGTTATTTCGAAAACTGAAATTTCTCCACATACTAGGGGTAAGCAAATGCAATTCTGTTTGGTTTTGGACAAAACACAAATTTTTTTTTATTACATCTTCTCACGGGTCAATTTTATAAGACAGGTCTCCAACCTGCTTCAACACATGAAAAATTATCAATTTTTACACCAAAAGTATACATTTCACTTTATACATGAATCGAGTCGACCTGTCTTTCAAAAAAAGATAATGAGATAGTCCAACGGAGATCATCTATTACCATAAATTCAAATCAAACCAAGTTTTTCGGTTTTATTGAATAAAACACCAAACAAAATGATTAATACCACATTAATTCTAGATTTCGATTGGGTTTAGCTAATGGATTCTATTTTTTTTAAATAAAATATTTTGATTATTTTTAAACAAACTTTTAATTTTCTAAATGAAATATCAATTCACACACAATTAAAGCATTTAAAGATTTAATGCATGAGCTTTGAATAACAAATTTAGCATAATAATTACAAAAATCGTTTGGTTTGATTTATTTTATCTAATTAAATAATACAATTAATTTAATTTTATTTTTTAAAACCATTTCAAAGCATCATTGAGTAAAAACTAATCCAAACCGAGAGTTTGATTTGATTTGATTTTTTTTTTCCCAGATTGTTTCTGTTTGGATAAGTTTCTCCTCGCCAATATATTGTTGCTCAAAAAAAAAAAAAAGAAGTAAAAAGTGAAAAAAAAATTAAAACCAATTGTATATATATTTATGCCATTATTATTTGGTGTGTGTGATAATATAAGAATCATTCAACCAAAATCAACGGAAAAAAATAGAAAAATCGTTGATTAAATCAATTTTAGTCATGTAAATTGGTTTGTTTTGGATTTTAGTCTTGTAATTAGTCCAAATTTGATTTTCATCTACTAACTTGATTTGTTTTTGGGTTTTGATTTTTTCCCAAAGTCATTAAATATACCGAATATTTGCTTATTTAACAGCCACCGTTCATCTCCTACATAACTCATGTGGCGAGAATAAAACCTATGTTATCCATATTAAAATCAATGTAAGAAAAAATATTGGGAAAACATAAACCAAAACGTCATCTAATTTTTCAAAATATTAGAAAATTTTGTCTTTTTTCTAATTTTTTTTGTTTAGATAAATCTTAATGTGTTTAATACGAACTTTGTTCTTGTCGCGTAAGCTACGTAAAAGATCATCCATGCAAAATAAACATTCGGTAGATTTAATGGCTCAGGGAGAAAAAAAGACAAAAACAAAAATATTAATCCAAATTAGTCGATGAAATCCAAACTTAAGATTAAAATTCGAAACAAGTCGACTTACAAAACAAAACCGTAATTTTACCACAATCAACTCATATTCCAAACATCACACACTAGTATGACTTATTCATGTCATTTTATCGACTCATCCTACAAACCTATCGAAGGATTGGACGTAAGCTTGATTAACCATGGTAAAATGGTAGTTGGGAAAGTTGGTGCAGCTGCACCTTCCGCAATGTATAATTTCTATCCCTAAAACTCCACCAACCTACTTACAAACAACGTTCGTTCGCAGACAACGCACACCCGTAAGTGTCCGCCGCGCCAACACAACAATCTCCATATAGCTGCACCGACAGCCGCAGTGAACCACTGACGCCGAGATGCCGATATCCGCCACCCTTAGACACACCCCATCACTACCGCGCCATCTCTGTCTAAGCCACCAACCCAGCTCCTTTCCACCACCATCCTTCACCGTTTCACTGAAACCCAACATCTTCTCTCTTTCCTTAACCGCAAGTATTCAGCGCCCGCTGTTCATTGCCTTCTCTACCAATGCCGCCACCACCAGCTACGGGACTGATTCTGAATTGATCATAGGCGGCGGAGGCAACGGAAAGGCCGGAGTTGGCGGAGGCGGCGGAGGTGGAGGGGGAGGCGGGGGCGGAGGCGATAAAAATGAAGGGAATGATGATATGGACAAGAAGAAGAACAAAGACGAAGCTTTGATGGCGTTGACGGAGGCTGGGAGGAGTATCGAGAGTTTGCCGAAGGATCTGAAGGCTGCCATAGAAGACGGCAGAATACCCGGATCGATAGTTTTGAAATACTTTGATCTTGAAAGATCGGGGTTTATGTCGTGGCTTATGAAGTTCGGGGGATTTAAGGAACGGTTGTTGGCGGATGATCTGTTCTTGGCCAAAGTTGGTATGGAATGCGGCGTGGGAATATTCACTAAGGTACTCTAAATAATAAGACAAGCAAAAAACAATCTTTTTTTCAAATCATTCAGTGTTGGTTGCTTTAATCCTCAATTTAAGCACATGATCATGATCTGGGTTTTTCTCTTTATATTATGTATGTCGAAGTAGGATATTTTTATTGCGATATGTGTTCTGTTTACTTCTGTTAATAGCTGACTACCCATAGGGAAATCCAAGAAGTTAGACGAGGGTCCAGTTGATGGGTTTCGGGTAATTGAAAAACTATGTGAATTTGAAATTCTTTTAGTCGGGGTGATGCTATGTGTTAAGCTAGCTGGTCCTCCGGGCGCCACCCCACACCCTTTTTCATAGTTGAAGAAGGTGATGAATCCCATGTCACGAAACTGAGTGCAAGGGCCAAGGGTAGGTAAAGCAAAGGATGGATGTATGTGGGCCAGCTTTTGTTTGTTGAAGGATGTCTCTTCGAAGGTTGTATCACGATATTCAAATATGACTGTTCGTCTAAAGATAGATCTTGACCTTCTTTCCTTTTATTTATTCAACAAAGCTATTTAGTAAATAATTACTATTTTATTGTCGTTTGTCATTTTGAATGTGGACAGGATGTATCTCAGTTCATATTTAATTGGCACGTCAATTTTTAGGCCGATGATGGAAAGATTCAGAGTTGTCACTGGTAGCAAGACAACATAAACGCACAAACACCCTATACCTTTTTGTAACTTGGCCTGGCTCTTTCAACTCAAATTTCTTCTTTCTTAGTAAATTTCTTCCCCTCTGCAGGCTATTTTGTGGAATCTTGTCACATTAAGGGAACTGAAAGGAAACAGAACGGGACTTAGTTTATGTTTTGCACTTTCTTTTGATACGCCTCAAGAATTCAGACGTAGAGTTTCTTGATCTTGGTGTCATCTCTTTGTTTCAGTCTTCTCTTTAGTTTTACTCCTGGACTTTCGTGTTGGTTTTGTAATGTGCTTGGTTTGCCTCCTCGCTACTGGTTATTTTTTTGTTCAGACTGCTGCAGAATACCAGCGTCGCAAGGAAAACTTTTTCAATGAACTGGAAATTGTTTTTGCTGATGTGGTATGTAGTTACTTCTCATTTTTATCCATATTCAATTTCCTATATTCTACTAATTTTAGTGTATTGCTTGTTCCTGTTCCTGCCTGATGTGTGTTTTTTTACTAATGAAATCGGCTCATTTTCAGCTATGTGTACCGCACAAATGTATAGATCATCATAATAATAAATCTAATACTTGATAGTTAATATTATCCCAATTAATAGATTATTTAAAAATAAGATTTTCTGTAGATTGAAGCATTTAATTCAAATTATTCAGGATTTGAAATGTATTTTTTTCGTATAAAAAATACTTATTTATAAAAATTAAGATATTTGTTTTCTTTTTGGTGGCATACCAGTTGGCACTAAGTTAATTTAGGTTAATAAATAGGTGTAGAAAACTTAAATTTATGGAGACCTGAGTTACTGTCCCAACTCTTTTGTTTGCTTTTGGTCAGGTGATGGCCATTATAGCAGATTTTATGCTTGTCTATCTTCCCGCTCCCACAGTTTCGCTCCGGCCTCCTCTGGCTCTGAATGCTGGACGCCTTACTAAATTCTTTTACAGCTGTCCCGACAATGCTTTTCAGGTCAGTTTACTCATATACAATTATTGCTTCATTATCGCATAAAATATGAACCAAGTGGTGAAAATCTTGTTCAATCTCATTGCAGGTTGCTTGGACTGGAACCTCATTCTCATTGTTACAGAGATTAGGTGCTATAATTGTAAGGAGATCTCTCTCAATTGGTTACGAAAAAGAATAGTAAACTTAAATACTTTGAACTCGCATCTCATATTTTCACGGCCTTTTCTGCAGCGAAACGGGGCTAAGCTATTTGCTGTTGGCACTACTTCATCTTTGGTAATTCCCTTTTTCACATTAATGGCAGGACCAAAATGTATAAAAAATTATCGTTGGTGGTAACCGTTCAATATCATTATTTAAAGCTTGTACGGTAGTCTAGATGCTATGTTTGGATCTCCATAGATACCATGGACAGTCATATCAGAACAGGCAGAAAAGAAAATCATGGCACTAGTTGTTGCTTCCCAACATTAATTTATTTGCAATGGATCTAGTTTTTTGGCTGGCGTTTCTCAGATCTTATGACTGTTAGTCCATGCTTCCCCATTTTGTGTCAATTTTATATTAGATTCTACTTTTTTGGTGCTGGATCTGGTGAAAGCTTAAAACAATTACACTTCGTTGATTTGTAGGTTGGTACCGTCGTGACAAATGCATTAATAAATGCCCGAAAGGCAGTTGACCACTCGACTGCCGATGAGGTGGAGAATGTTCCGGTATTATCAACAAGCGTTGGTTATGGTGTTTATATGGCCATATCCAGCAATCTTCGGTATGCAAACTAATTATATGCTCCTTTACTTGTCCTCGGTCCTATCTTTTTATACTTGTATCTACTTCCATGTTTTTTATCATGGCCAAAAATTCTTTAGAAAATGTGGACAGAAAATAGGACGACTGCCACTGTATGAGCAAAATTTCTGCTGTAAACTTCTATGTTTATTCAACAGATACCAGGTCTTGGCTGGTGTTATCGAACAGAGATTTTTAGAGCCATTGCTTCATCAACACAAGTTGATCTTGAGTGCCATCTGCTTTGCTGTTCGAACGGGGAACACGTTTCTTGGTTCATTGCTGTGAGATTCTTCACCTAATTCTTCCACCCTTTCGTCTGTTCTCCTTTGCCTTAACGATTTGATTTTACTCCAAAACGTTTTGCAGGTGGGTCGATTATGCTCGTTTTATCGGTATCCAGAAAGCTCACGAGGCAGAATCATAACTGGAAAAATTTATCATCAGTTGACATTTCAAGGTGTGAGTAGTTTACGTGATTGATTATAGCTCTGTGTAGCTGTATGCTGTTGGATAATAGTGCACGTTCCGATCGTTACGCTGAATATTGTTCTTCATCATTATGGTAAAACATTCATTTTTATTTCATGTAATCTTGAATATTTTTCTTTTTAAAATAAATAAGGTGCTTAGTCTGTTCATAACTTGTTGTAGTAGAAGTTAAATGATTTGATTTCAATGAACTTGAGATTGAACTGGATTGTATTGAAGTGGTTACGGATAAATAGTGAGACATATTTTTTATTTGAGTAATCTAAATTTTCATATCAAAAGTATTATTTTTTATGAGTGGGTTTCGTGTGAAACTGTCTCACGGATCTTAATCTGTGAGACGGGTCAACCCTACCGATATTAACAATAAAAACTAATACTCCTAGCATAAAAAGTAATATTTTTTCATTGATGATCTAAATAATAGATCCATCTCACAAATACGACTCGTGAGATCGTCTTACAAAAGCTTTTACTTTTTTTTTTATCTATATCTATATAAATATATGGATTGAATTGTAAATTTCATCTATTGTCCCTATTAAAATTGTATTTTAATGACACTTTATCTTCCTTTTATGTAATTAGTTAATTATTATTATTAATCCATTGACTAATTATTATTTATTACTCTTTCACTCACTTTTTCAAGAAAATCACTATTATAAATAAATACATGGTTATTTATTTTTTCATCTACTCATTTAACAATAATCATTAATATATTTTTATTGTTAATTTCAAATTATTTACTTTAATATTTACATTGACATCAATTTCACAAAAAATCACTATCATAATGTTAAAAATTTAAATAAATTATTAATCTATACTAATTCACAAAAAATCACTATCATAATGTTATAATATATATCTATATCTATATAAATATACGGATTGAATTGTGAATTTCTTCTATTATCCTCATTAAAATTGTACTCTGATGATATTTTTTCTTCCTTTTATGTAATTAGTTAATTATTAATCCATTGACTGATTATTATTTATTACTCTTTCACTCACTTTCATGGCATGACTACAAATAATATCAAAGTATTTATTCAACAACTAATGATTCGAAACAATATGTAATAATATTATTTATAAAATTAATTGATTTTGTGAAAATACCTTACAAATAATAGTAATAGTGTTATACATTCTTTTATTAAAATAAATAATACAAAAAATTATGCTAACAGAGGTTTCGAACTTATTTTTACAATTTATGTATTAATTATATTTTTCATAATCTTAGTTTTTTTTACAAATAATACAAAAAAAAATTTATGTTTAACAAAACAGAAAATAAGAAATTATAAATTTATATGTCGATGTTTAATCTATATTTATATCTATATATATACTAATATAAATATATGAATGTGAATTGTGAATTTATATAAATATCCTTACCTTCATTTAATAATAATAATTTAATTAAATATTCTTACCTTCATTTAATAATAATAATTGATACATGTTTTCTTTTTCATATATTCTTTTAATAATAATCATTTCATTAATACATTTTTATTTTTAAATTTAAAATTAATTACTTTAATATTTACATTGACATCAAATTCACAGAAAATCACTGTCATAAATACATGTTTATTTTTTTTGTTTGTTTTTCATCTATTCATTTTATAATAATCATTAATATATTTTTATTTTAAAATTTAAAATTAATTACTACATATTTTCTTTTTCATATATTCTTTTAATAATAATCATTAATATATTTTTATTTTTAAATTTAAAATTAAATACTTTAATATTTACATTCACATCAAATTCACATAAAATCACTATCATAATTACATATTTATTTTTTTTTCATCTATTCATTTAATAATAATCATTAATATGTTTTTATTTTTAAATTTAATTATTTACTTTAATATTTACATTGACATCAAATTCACAGAAAATCACTATCATAATATTATAAATTTAAATAAATTGTTAATGTTACGAACATTAATGTAATAATGGGAAAACAAATAGAGATGAGTGTGATTGAATAAAATTAAATTATTAATAAATATTAAGGTCATATAAAACATTTTTTTCTCATTTAGAAGGTAGATATATATAGATTACTTATGTATTAACAAAATACGTGATTGAGAGAAAATGTTTGTATGTAAGTGATTTCATTGCAAACATTTAAGTTATTTAATCAATTTTCAATATATGATGCTAAATACATATTACTAAATAATATAATATCTATTAATTAATCTATTAAATATATGACTTTTATTTGTAAGCTTACTATTATATTATTTTTTTTGTTTTACAATTTGTCATGTTAATGTTGTTATTTAAGTCATTTTTTATCTTAGTTTAATAAGATCATTAATAGTGTATTTAACTCAATCAAACTAATTATTATTTTAATTTACTTTTAAATTTAATTTTAATTATTTAAATTTATATATTGCCGTCAAATAATAATAGGAAGACAAAGGGAGATGAGTCGGACTGAATAAAAATAAATTATTAATAAATATTAATGTCATACAAAATTTCTTTCTCTCATTTAGAATAAAAATATTTTTAAACTCTTTATGTGTCAATATAGATATGTGATTGAGAGAAATGTTTGTATGTAAGTGATTTCAAACACTGTTTTTAAGTTATTTAGTCAATTTTTTTATAAATGCTGCTAAATAAATATTACTAAATAATATGCTCCATTTGATCATTTTGTATTCTTGCAATGAAGAGTTTTTTTTACCATAGCGTTAACATGTTTGATTGTTATATGTCATTTGTATTGATCATGTAATTGTTTTTGGATTGTTTATGTGATTTGTTGTTTGCACGAAGAAAAGAGAAACAAAATCAAATATCCAACAAAAATGGTTATTTTTCAATTTTTCATTGTTGAGATATTTTGTTAATTTTTAAACACATAATGCATGTTTTCTGTTTGCTTAGATTACTTCGTTTGAAGTGACTTATAAAATATTAAAAAAATTGAAATATTTCTTCGTTTTTACGTTCTGTCTCAGAATATCAAGAGATAATATTTTTTATTTATTGAGACAATTGTATTTCCAAACTTCTGTCCATAAATCAATATTTAATTTTTTTACGACATTATTATATTCTCTAATCAATTTTTTTTTACTTAGATTGATAGAAGACATTTTAATTTGAGTTTTTATGTTCTTGCTTATATTATTTTTGTAATATTATTTATTATGAAAATAATAGGTGAACTACAAAATTTGGTAGGTCTAAGAGTCCTCTGATGAACGACAAATATGGATAAATTATTAAAATATATAATATCCAGTAGATTTTTGGCATGCAATTTTGTTCTAATTCAATGATTATGCATGATTCCAAGTTTTAATTATATCACAAGTTAACACATGCTTTGTTGTTGCTAGATATATTTTGTCAATAGTATAATATTTTTCTATGGTTTAAGAAAAATTGTGTGACTTTGTATTATATTTTTACGGCTCCTTTTCTAAATGGTTTTCTTATGATTTCAAGGCACCATTTTTCATTTTTGTTTTTTTAAAGAAGTGGAATTAATATCTATAAAACGATGACATTAATAAGGCGTCTTCTCTTTATTTGAAAAAAAAATTGGAAAATTTATACAAATTATGAATAATATGAGTTAATATTTAATTTGAGATTGATTTATGCTTTTTATTGCTCGTATATACTTCAATTTCTTTGTTATTGTACTAAATAAATTATTTTTAAACTTTGAGTTATCATTTTTTCCTTATCGAGGTTGTTTGTGTTATGATTTTTTTATTCGTTTTGGTTAGTATTGTTGGTGGTAATTGATTTTTCTGATATTATATGATGTGTCTTGTTGTTTATAAAAATAAGTATGAGAGTATACCAATCAAAGCCACGTATTTTGGGTCTTCTGTTCTACGAAGAGATTAATAAATGGTTTCTGTGAATTATATAATTTTTTTGTTTTTCATACATATAGTCTACGAAATGCGTCAAATTTTGAACAAAAAAGTTAAGACAAACATAGTGAATGAAAAAAAATAGACATGTTAAATAAAAAAAATAATGTTGTGTATTACTATGTTGGGTGCAATAATTGTCCATGCTTGGTAGAGCGGTCGAACCGTGGTGCTTGAGCTACTGTGCGGTTTAAAAGATTTGAGTTGCACCACTACTACTAGCTATAGCTTTTGGTAAAGCGGCAAGCGCTCGGCCCTACAATTGGTATCAGAGCCAAGGTCACGGGTTCGATTCCCATTGATTGCGAATAGTGCAATTATTGAGAGGGAGATTGTTGGGTGCAATAATTGTTACTGCTTGGTAGAGCGGCCGAACCGTGGTGCTTGAGCTGCTGTGCAGTTTAAAAGATTTGAGTTGCACCATTACTACTAACTATAGATTTTGGTAAAGCGGCAAGCGCCCGGTCCTACATACTATGTCTTAATTTCTGTATGTTATATTTCAAGCACATTTTTTTTATAGATATTTGAAATTAGGTTCAACTAAATAACATGAAACATATACATATATATTAAATCATATTTAAAGCAAAATATTAAGATCAAGAATGATTCAAATTTAAATTTAAACGAAGCACAATGAAGAAGAAATTGAAGAATTGTATGTGTACATTAAGTGTTATATAATGATTATTTTGTTACTTCATGGTTGTCCGACATATGAATATCATATAAAATGTCAATATTTCTCAATAAAATAGTTTTTCAAAAAGAAAAAATTCTTAATTCAGAAAAAAATACATAAAAAACAAATTGTGCATAATTCTCATTCTATTTATAATGGTATGAGAACAATTCTAAAACTTTGTTGACACAATATAATAGATCAATTTTGTGCATTTTATTGAGACATTAAGCCAGTTTCACTTTATTTCCTTCAATATTATCTCGATATATTTCGATGTGACTACGAGATTGTTTTTGTCTTTTTTTTTTAGTCAAAGTGTCTAACCACTAATTTATAACATATATGATGGTAGCATAGAAAACTCCTCGTCCATGAAATCTAAATGATTTTATTATTAGATGAGATATTGAATAAGACAAATACTTTGACATATATTTGAATGATATCTCATATGCATATCTTAATTACATTATTCGTATCTCTTCTCAAGATTTTTAAAATACAATAATTAAGTTTGTATATCGTTCCACGAGATATAAAATATTATAAAACAAAATATAAACTCGATAGAAGAAAATTTATTTTGTTTCAATGAATAATATAATATTACGTTCTAAACGCAACAAATGAGATTGAAACTATATCATCCTCATGACATGATGCACGCAATCATTATTTCAAAGCTTCCAAAAAATGACGATGAAGATGACATTCTTGAATTGCGTCAAATTAAATGAGGACACAATTTAAAGATATAACCATTTGAAGAGATTTCAAGTATTTTTCTCACAGTGATTGAGAAATAGTTGTTAAAAATTTATTAACCTTATAGCTATATATTTATAATATTGATACTAAATATATAAAAATGATATCACAAATATCACAATATTTGAAGAAGGTGCAACACCATTCATTCGTTATGTTGTTGAAGAATATATAAGTTATACATACTTTTAGTCACAGTGAAAACTTATCGCGAATAAAAGCATTTTTTCTTAGTTGTTATAGTTGATGATTATCAAAAGCTGAAAAATCATTTAACAACAAAAAAATAGCCAGAAAAATAAGATTATCAGATAAAAACAATGTAGAAAACCGAAAAAATGTCGTGATATAGAAGCAAACTATGAGCATGTCAGATCCCGGATAAGGATTGTAAATAACATAATATATGTTAAAGACGATCAGATATTTGCTGAGCATATCAAAATAGTTATATGCATATTATAACAAACTACGACAAAAAGTTGTTGAGTTCTCAAAATCAACCAAGAAGAATATTTGAAAGTGTGTCAAGTGGATAAGATAATTTCTCTTATTCATATACCGTCTATGGTCATGATTTTTTTTATTTTTTATGGCTTAGTTTGTTTCAGTTGATAAATGTTATTAGTCATGTTTTAATTCATTTAAATATTATCAAAATTTCGCACATATATTTTCAGCAGTTTAAGTCGTGCAACGCACGTGCATTTTTCTAGTTATTATAAATATAAGTAAAATTGATATGTCTCATGGAAAAAGATACGGAAGACCGACCTACTCCCTATAAAATACACACCACGGCTTCAAGTTTTGAACTTTCAACACTAATATAATATAGATAACATGCATCACGACAATTTATTTCAAATATATCTCATTTTAGTATACATCGACACCCGAATTTGAAATTCATTCTCAAATCAAACCCGTCACCCATCGCGAATTTCTGAAATAGTTTCCATCCATCATGCAATAATTTCATCAACCTCGCATTCTCTATACTTGAGTTCAACCATCGTGCCTTGTACATCAAGGACGTCGCAGCATTCACATCGATCCATCTGATATGGTAAAAAAAATACGTAAACGTGCCATGAAAAAATTATAGATTTATAATTTAATATATATATATATATATATATATATATATATATATATATATATATATATATATAAAGTTTTGATATCCTGCTATCGTGCACACCTTTGTGAGTACCGATGAGGTGTCACCCACCTATTGGATATGATGAAATATAGAAAAATTGTGCATCCAATAGGTGAGTGACACCTCATCGGTGCTCACAAAAGTGTGCACGGTAGTGTGTAGGATATCAACAATACCATAAGGCAAATTATACTTCTAAAAATATAATGTAATCGTGACATACCTTAGCCCGCTTGGTCGCCGGTGACAAGACATGAATCTCAGTGACAACACTCGCCGACCGATTGTCTGGCGGCCCACACGTCCCCAAACCACGAGGCGCGGCGCTCGAATATACCGTCCGAATCCCCGACGAGCTCTTATTCACATCCTGGAGGAAGAGAACATGAGGAGCTTCGCAAGGATCATTGGAAGGCAACCTCGTATTGAACATATACTGCGGTGGCGGCCGAGGTTGGCCGACCCATATGTCGAACGTTTCAATGGGTTTGTTTATGTAACTCCGAGACATAATTCTCTCATATATGTGTGCAGAATATCCCCAAGATATGGAAAATGTCCACTCTTTTTTCCTGTCATAGCATATGGTTTGCTGTAACAGACGGGATTGGTCCGCGTCCGCCGCCTTCATGAGGTGGCGCGTGGATTCGAACCGGTCCTTAGAGGGGAATATGGATTCCAAATTGTCGAAATGATGAAGGGAGATTAATGGAAATTGTGGGTGATATGATAAAAATCCAGACACATCACCACGTAAGTCAATCTGCAGTTTAAAAAAAAGACTGGTAATATATCTTCAGTTTTATCCTCCATGATATTAGTTAACTAACTTTGCTAGTGTATTTTTTTAATGTGTCTCATGTGAGACCGTCTCACGGATCATAATCTGTGAGACGGATCAACCCTATCCATATTCACAATAAAAAGTAATACTCTTAGCATAAAAAATAATACTTTTTCATGGATAATCATAATCTGTGAGACGGATCAACCCTACCCATATTCACAATAAAAAGTAATACTCTTAGCATAAAAAATAATACTTTTTCATAGATAACCCAATAAGAGATCCGTCTCACAAATATGACCCATGAGACCGTCTCACACAAGTTTTTGCCTTAATATTATAAGGTAAAAATTTGTAACGGTCTCACGGGTCGTATTTTGTGAGACGGATCTCTTATTTGGGTCATCCATGAAAAAGTATTACTTTTTATGCTAAAAGTTTTATTTTTTCTTGTGAATATCAGTAGGGTTGACCCGTCTCATAGATTAAGATCCGTGAGACGGTCTTATATGAGACCCACTCTATAATAAGATCTTTTTTTCATTACAACTACAATATAGGTGTGCTACAATGAAAATAATAAAATAAATATTTCAAAACATATTTTGGATCCTTGTAATCGAAATTTGTAAAGATATTTGGAATATAAAAAAATTATGTGGATATTTTGGTTTTCAATTACTGAAATAAGATCCGAAAAAATATGTATGATCCAATTTTTTTTTATGTCAAAAGCTTATTTTTAACCAGATATATTTTTTTAGCATCGAACGTTCGTTGTTTTACCAAAACCTATAAATTTTTATATGAATTTTAAAATACCAGAGTTACACTGCTACAATTATAAAACTATATTTGTCGTTTTATCAAAAAATATAGCTTGTACACAAAACTCCTATGAAATCGTTTCAAGTGTAAATTTTGTGAAACGGATCACCGACCTGACCCGTGAAAATGTAATACTTTTGTCATGTCAATTTTTGTTCATTCGCAACAAAATATTTTCTTTGTGCATCGGTAAAAAAGAACATGTTTTTGGGGGAGACCTGACTCGACTCGTGAAAAATATTACTTTTTATGTCAAATATACATGCTTTCGTCATGTATGTTAACACTGTAAACCTAATCTTTAAAACCTTACAACTAGCATGCTAAGCGCCACATTTCGTTCACTCTTCCTGCAAAATAATTATCGCTCCCATCAATAATCGTCATCTCAATAAATTGCCCTCCTTTCAATCCATAAAAGTCAACACACATTATCTTATATTTGATACCAATTGTAGAGTCGAGCATTTATCTTACATTTTTTTAGAGCCAACAGCTTATAAACGATAGGATGAAGAACTAAACTTATAATTGAACACATTTTCAGAGTGTAGGAGAATTATAATGAATTTACCTGGTGAAGCCCTTTGTGAGGAGAAAGACTGACTCCAATATCAGCAATACAAGCCATTGTTATCAAATCAGCAGAATTCATTTGTGCATATCTCGTCAAGCAACTCTCCATATATTTTGCGAGTGCTTTAGCCAAAGGGTAACTCATGATAATCCCAGCCCCGCCAAAAGCTTGGTTAAACGAGAACCAAAAATGCGACATGATGAACTCGGATTGCGCTCCTAGGTAATAGTACCTCGTGTGATCGTATTCACCTAGTACATCAACTAAATTCTCAATGAAAAATATCGAATCGTCGTCCCCCATCACCAGCCATCGGATCTGTCCATGATCAACTTCCTCTTCTTCCCTCAAAACCTCCAATATTCCATGAACCATTCGGATCATGATAGGTGCCGCAGCTCTCGTTTCATTCAAGAATGCGGTGAGATCGTCGGAAACTTTGTAAGGCGGCAAGGCTTTCGACCAAGGTAGGAGCTCTTCTGTCGGGGATTTGTCCAGAAACAGAAAACCTCGAGTTATGTTCGGCCTCCACCATGATTCCATGTACGCTTTTCGATGGTGGCATGCACCCTCGGACCCCAGAAGCCCGAAAACGATGTGATTCAAATTTGTTGGCGACTGCTCGAATTTTTCTTCAAGAGAGCTCAGTGATGATGGTTTTTTCTTGAAATAAGAAAGGAAATATGACGATGAACAAGTAGGGTTTTGATCATTGGATACGAAGATAGAGATGAAGTAAAGGGCTAGCCCTAAGACTAACAGGGCTTTGCAGAGATTACTTACAGCAAAATTTGCGGATGAAAGTGAAGAAATCATTCTTGGTTCAATTACAACCGTTGGATAGAAAATTAAAACAACGAAAGAAATTAAAGAAGAAGATAACTGGAATGAGCTAGCCAAGAAAATTGAGTCTTACTCAGAAGCTGTTTACGTTAATTTTTGAGATTAGTACATACATGTGTGTGTATTAGTTTTAAATGAACTTTATGAGCACAAAACATTTTGACCTCGCCATAATTTTATAGGGAGGGAATCAAATAGGGTGGGCGATACTAGCAAATATATGTGTATCGAAGTTGGTCAAAAGTCCCGCAAATCTTTATTTGTTCATTGAACTTATAAGGGATGACAATGGGGCTAGACAAGATGTCTTGCTCATCCTATTTCCGTCTCCAAATCAAAAACTCATCTTCATCCCAGCCCCGATCCCTTTTTTTTTTATTCGAAGATTCCCCATCCCCGTTCCTACGGGGACTAAGTTCCATCTCCGCTCTCGTACCCAAATTTTTACTTGAAAAAACCCCATCTCTGCTGGGATATATACCCATTCTCGTTCCAATAGTACATATATTAATATTATTATTATTCTTCTAGGGGTTGGGAGTAACCTATTCCAATATGAAAGTAAGCATTGTCCAATTAGTTCCGTCATGTGTTTTCAGTCATATGTATGAATATATGGTTTATCAGATGTATGAATATATTTAATTTTTTTAAAGTACTTTTTCCAACCATTCAACTAGCAATAGAAAATTTTTAAAAAGTGAAAGAAAGTGTTTGGACTTAAAAACTGTCAATTTTGGGTGCTCTTTTATTAATTAACTAGTGCTCTGATGTACGCGTTACGTGCTTGTACAATTCTTTTTTTAACAAAAACGAAAAAAAAAGAATGGTAAAATTGAAAAAATGTAGTGTTGAATTAAATGGCCTCTACTATAATAATATAGTAAGATATAACAATTACATTGGAAATGCTGAGCTTGGGTGATGTATTTTGATGGTAATTTGCAAGATCAATTCGTGTGACGAACGTCCGTTAAGTTAAAAGAGCATAAATGTAACATAAACCAGGCTCACCGACAACAATCATCAACAAAGAACAAATATCTGCAACTTACGCAAATTTTCTAGTTCGAAATCTTAGCTCTATTTCATATTTTCATTGTAAACTTTAGATCATCATCTCTATTTGTCTAGTTTCCTTCAAGATTTCCTGTTTTTATCTCATATTAGTAGCAAAATTATGTGCACTCCCACTTCGAATGACAAAGTTAGTTCTCTTGTCATTTATTGCATTTTCCATCTAGTCTGCATCACTTTTACAAATTAGTTTCTTAGTTTCGACGCCCTTAGCTAACCGATGATTCTAGAACTGATTGTCAAGGTTGCTTTAGTACCACAAATGGTGAATATATATCCAGTCATTGATTTTCTTGTATCAATGCTCCCTGCATAGTCAGAAACCACATAACCCCTTACCAATATTTCATATGTTTCACGGTACTTTTGAACCTTAATCCAACATCCAAAGTTACTCTAAGGTACTTTAGGATCCATTTAATAGCTGACCAATGATCCTTGCCTGGATTAGACATGAATACGCTTGCCAGACTTTTTGATCTGTTAGTCCAAGATCTTTAACAAGTATCCCTTCTGAGAAATGAACATCATTTTATCCTTTCCTGTCTCGATTGATTTCCATTCCTAGTATCCTCTTGGCATCATCCCCTTGATGATGAGGTCTAGGAACTAAATACTAGATATTATTCGTCTTAAATCGATTAAGTTCATCTTTCATAGCCTGTATCTAACTAGAATCAGTAAGAGATTCATCTATTTTCTTAGGTTCTAATTGAGAGATGAAGACAACAATATGCATATGTTGACTAATCAATTGTCTTTGGTTTTGAGAGGTGCTAAGGATTACCGATTACCAACGAGAGAGGATGCGTTTTGATCCACCTGTAATTTGGTTTTTGGGAAGATGTTTATTTGAGTTGGATAATTTTAGTTAAAAAATTTTATTTTTCACTGCAGATATAGAGTGCGTCGACCCGTGTCATTGATATAAATCTGTGATATCATAGCATAGGAGACATACTCTTAGAAATTCTATCCATGCCCATCAAATGACAAAAGCTTATTACTCTTAAAATAAAATAAAAATATTAAAGATACAAAATATAAAATAAAAAGTATTGAATTCCCCTCTTGAATGGAAGTATAAACGTTACGTATAAAATACGCAATTAGCATTACGAGCGTTAGGTAAACTATGGTACTTTACTATTAGGGGTTGACTTAGTACAATGGCCGAGGGATGTATTCAATGGAACTACTCTATTAAATTCAATTCTGCAATTAATTATTTTATATTTGACGAAAGTTTTAAATAATATTAGAATCAAGGAACAAACTTTTTTTGTTATTTTATCAGTCAATTCATGATTTTAGTCTACTAACTCGCATATTTTTTTAATTTAATATTTTTTCCAAAAAAATGCTAACATGACATCGAACACGTTAGGGCCCACGCACTTTATGATTTTGTTTGTTTGATTAGATTTAAGGTCGAGAGAATTTCACTTAAACTAAAATAACTAACGGAACGAAGTTAATTTGGAAATTTGGTGTTTAATTTGGAAATTTTGTTTTTATTTCATAAAAATGGAAATTTTGTTTCTTTTGTTCGATTCTTGTTATTTTTTTAAAGAAATTGAATAACCCAAAATAATTGAAACTTTTTTAAGTGGAGTGCATTTTTATATATAGCACTATTTTTCAGATTTTCAATATTTTGACATGTTTAATTCCATTAAATAACCGGTTTTTAATTTCTTTCATCATGGAACCAAGTCCATCATTACCACATATATACCATAAAATCATCATGGAACCAAGTCCATCATTACCACATGATTCTTAAACATTTTAATTTGCTTGTCTTTAAGTCAAAATATCATTAATTCAGTGCTGGCAAAAACTTGTGTGAGACGGTCTCACGGGTCGTATTTGTGAGACGAGTCTCTTATTTGGGTTAATAATGAAAAAGTATTACTTTTTATGCTAAGAGTACTATTTTTTATTGTGAATATCCGTAGAGTTGACCCGTCTCAAATATTAAGATCCGCGAGACAGTCTCACATGAGACCCACTCTTCAATGCTATCGTGTTCAGTGACCACTTTATTTTTCTTAACACATTTTCAGAGACTAAAATACTTTATGTCTATATATTTAATTCGACTTTCAAATTAGTCATAAAAACTATAACTGAATTATCACATGTAACGCCTCAAATCTTAGTTAGATATATTTAATTTCGATACTAATAATAGTTAACGGGCTTTAAAATAAAACATTAAATAATTTAATTTGGCCCATTAGTGGTTTAAACATAAAATGAGGGCCAAAAAAAAAAAAAACCCCTCACACAGTAGCCGTCTTCCATCAGTGTAGGCAAAAATAGTGGATTGCTCATCTTCTATTCTCATCTAATTTCTACTGTTTTAAGGTAAGTTTAATTATTATCTTCTGGATTGTGGTGTTATCGTAAGTAGGAAAATATTTGAAAGAGGATAGCAAATGAATTTTGGAATCTTAAGATTTTTCGATCATAAAATATAATTTATCGAGGTTTGTTAAAAATCATTGTTGGGGTTAGGTGATGTCTTGATAGCTGGTCGATTCTATGGAAGAAGGAAATGGGTTACTGAATTTGTGAGACAAATATTACTAATTAATCGAATGATTAATTTTAATGTTAACCATGTTTTTTTTTTTAAAAAATTCAATTACGTATATACAAATGTTCAAGGTTTAAATAATTGATATTTTGTGTTAGAAGAGATTATTTCCAAATTAAGTATCAAGTATTATCTTAAAACTTAAAAATAGCATCCTAACATTGAGGCTTGGACAGAATGCTTTGGTTAGCTAGTTTCTCAATATTTAGGATATTGTATTGTATGGATTTAAACAGTAATATATATAGTTGTGCTGGAACTTTATTTACTAATCATCTAATCTAATAATGTTGGTTTATAGATTTTGATGGGTTTTTTTTTTAAAAATAATATAAAATAATAAAATTTTACAAAATTGATGCAAAATGGTGCAATCCGGGAAAATCTGCCGTGGATTCGTCGGATTCTGACAAATCCGCAGCAGACTGTCCTAGTTTCATTTTTTGTACTGGTGTTCGTGTTATTTTATATGCAGGTGAGCATTGTTTTGTATTATAATTTAGTATATAAATTTTTTTTTTATTTCTCACTAACTGTTTTTCGTTTTTTCCAATCAAAATAAATAGCTTCGAGCAAAAAATAATAATCAGATTACTTGATTCGATTAACTAAATCAGTTCTCAGACAAATAGCTAAATCTTTTGCAAATGAGAATATATGTGTGTGTGTGTGTGTGTTTGTGTATACATCTTTTCCACCTTTAAACCTTCAGGGCTTACAAATGTAGTAAATTGTGAATTTTCATAGCTGAAATATCATATTATACCTAAACACATCATGAATGTGCAAACCCATTCATATTACTTTCTGTAAATCAGTAACTGAATTTTTTAGTAACTGAATTTTTTAAAATCAAATATCAAAATCTACTACACTTTTTGTATTAATTGGGAAACATTATGTCATTCGGAGTTGGTAGGATATTGTACCATAATGATTGAACTGAAACAGCTTGAGTTCAATATACACTCCTCAATTTTCTCGTATCTGAATGATTGCAGTGCAGTTGGACTTGATCCAGCCATTGGAAAACCTGAAATTTCAAACAATACTATGCTACATCCTGAAATTACTCGATGTTCTTATTTTTTAATCACCAAAACTTAGTGGAAAATATATCTCCTCCTTTACTTAGGGTAAAATAAATATTTAACAATTTTTACCTTTTTGATGATGATGAAACCAAGCTACAAGATTTACAAAAGTTATATAAAACGATTAAAGCGATAAGGAAATACTAAGGATGCAAACATTTCTTCATTTCATTAAGATAATGAATAACATTTGTAAAAAAAATCCTAATACACCTACTAAAGTATGTAAATCCTATCTTTTAAAACTTGATCCGCCACTGCCACATCATCTTTTTCTTCGGGCATCTGTTGGAATGTTGTATCTTCATTAGTTTCTGCAACATCCTCTTCTTAAGGTATATCTAGTTGGTGGTTGTTTACCAGCTCAACTTCTTCAGCATCTTGATCATGTAGTTTCTTCATTGCCGATTGGAATTTTTTCAGGAAAGATTCTAGCCATTTTTCATAAATCTATCTCATTATAACTGATAGAATCAAGGTTTGCAACATCCAATCTTTTTCTTAAATAATGTATATTATTGTTGTTATTATCATGACAAAAGGAAGACTCATCAAGGACAACATATACAGATTCTTCAATGGTTAGAGTTCTAGTGTAAACCATATAAGATTTACTAACTGAAGAATAACCTAGAAACGAATCAGTGTCAGATTTAACATCAAAAGCGATTAAATACGTATTACAATTATTGTAAATGAAACACTTACAACCAAATATGAAGAAATAAGATATTTCTGGTTGTTTTCCATTCCATATCTTGTAGAGCCTCTTTTCATGATTCTTTTTTATCATTGATCTGTTATGTGTATGACCATGTAGTGTTCACAGCTTATTCCAAAAACCTTTGAGAGATACCAGATTCATCTATCATGTTTCGAGCTGCTTCTTTTAGTGTTCTGTTTCTTCTCTCAGCAATACTATTTTCTGAAGTAATCTTGCGACTGAAAGCTCATGCTTTATTCCATTATCATCCAGACAGGTTGAAAGGAGACTGTTGATGAACTCAGTTCCTCTGTCACTTCTTATCCTATCCACCAATGAGGATATCTCATTCTGAAGTCTTTTAGGAATCTTGATTTTTTGGACGACGGTATGATTTTGAGAACTTATGAAGATGGCCCATGTGTTTCTGGAAAAATCATCATTGATTACTAGGGTATACTTCTTTCCCCTTATACTCATCATGGGTATTGGATCAGTTTAGTCCTTATGTAGAATTTTGAGACATCGAGCCATTGAGTTACTTCCTTGGTTCTTGATTGTTGATCTGACCAGTTTACTAATTGGCATGCATAAAAACCCAATCTTTTGTAAATTCAATGTTAGGTAAATACGAGACCAATTTTTGGTTACTAAGATTGACAATTTGAGACTGATGAAGAAAGTGATGAAGACTCAATGCCCTAACAAATACTGAATCAGTTGCAAGATGTATCTAAGTCTATCGGGAACTTGGATATCAATATTTTGCTCATACAATGTCATTCGACAAATCCAAGTCACAAATTATAAAGTACATCATCTTTATTGGGAAACTTTGCCACAATATTAGTTCAGACCAGCTCAAAATGAACATTCAAGTTGCAGACATCATCAGAAGATGATCACCTATCTGTTTATAACCGGACACCTCTATCAAAGAAATAATGAGAGTTTGACCTTTCAACTCTAACTGGTGAGACATGAACAAATCAAGATGGATAGAACAAACTCAATATGTTAAATGATATGAGATAAATTGTAATGTACATTATCCTTCCAATTCCCGAATAACATGAATGTTTCCTAAAGTGTCAATAGTCAATCAGTTTTTCAAAAGCTAAAAAAAGATAATGGTAAAAAGCAAAGAGGCATTAAATGAACATTTAATGAATTGTATAATGAAGAGAGGATGACAATACCAAAATTGTCGGGAGATTGTACAAATGATCATTGAAACTGTTTTTGGACCATTAGAAGACTTTGAGTATAAATATTCAGATTTTAAACTTCAAAAATGTTAAGAGAAATCAACAAGATTCAAGCTTTCACAATATACAATACACAAGATATAGAGCACACTTATTATTCATATATAAAACCGCTCACCTACCACACTGTCTTTTTGTTCACAATATCAGATAATCAAGGATCAACTAGTGTTACCCCACCAATTTTGTCGTTTAAAGCTAACCGTTGGAAAGTTTGTTGATTATGGTGAACTGAGGGTTCTTATATAGTCAAAACTTGTTGTGTTGAGATATTGCTAAGAGTTTCGACTTAGGCAATGCGATAAATCTATTCGAAGTGGATTTGTACAAAGATTGTATAAATTGCATAAATCAAAGTATTTTAGTAAATTTCTTTCTAAGTAGGAAAAGAGATGATTTATGAGTTGTTATACCCGAACATCTATAATATTGGGTCCATTTAAATTATGCATTTACTTATCTAGTTGTTTTACTAATTGATTGCTTGATAATTATTATCACTAGTCTAGCCGGACCGTTTCCGCACTTGACATTTTTTAGTAATCTCAGTTAAGTTTAATCGTTCAAAAAAGGGCTTTAACTGCTAATAATTGTTAAAACCAACTCAAGTTTTGAAATGTATTTTAAAAGTGTACATCAATACAAAACACAAACATATTATACATATACAAATAATTATATGGAATAAATATAAAAAAAAAAACTTTCTTAAATGATATTAATTAGATATTTCACTATGTAATTAATTTTGATTGCAGGTATATTTAGTTATTTTAATATTCAAATTCAATTAACATCTGACATTTTTTATGAATGTCCATATAATTCTTTCAAAATAAATCCACAAATGTCCATGAAAATATTTTACAACTTCGTTTTCAGGTATAGTTAGTTTATTATTAATATTCAATTCAATTAAAATCTGTGAATTTTTTTTATTAATGTCCATACAATTCTTTCAAAATAAATCCACAAAATTCTATGAAAATATTTTACAACTTCGTGGAATTGTATAGAAATCAATAAAAATCTATTAATTCCCCACAAGTACATTATTTTAAAAAAATCATTAAATTTTTACAATGAATACATCATGTTCATATATGTTAAACATTATATAATTTGGTTAGTTCTTTAAAAAAAATTCATTTTGTTCTCAATCAAACAATGTTAATGAATTTCTTGAAACTGATGGTATGTTTGCTTGTTGGATTCATAGAAAATACCTTTTTGATGATTTTATTTGTTAAAAAAAATAATATTTTGTTTATTAAAATTTAATTAAACATGCTATGTTAGTTATATATGATATCAATTTTGGTCGATATATTATAATGTTCAAATTTTTATATTAGTTAATAGATTGACCATCATCATCTTCAACATCATTCAAGTTATAAAATCCATAGAATTCCATAAAAAAATGTTAGTAACAATCTTGCGAAAAGTAGACAAGAATCCATCGAATTCTTTTTACAATTATGTAATAATTCTTAAAAAATATAAAAATCAACTCCACAAAAAGCTATCATTTTAAAGTGTCTCTAAAGTCTTAAAATTCTGAATTGAATGCATCATTGCTGATAGTTTTGATCCGTCACGCAATAACTTCGTCAATCATGCATTCTCTAAATTTGAGTTCAGCCTTGCTACCTTGTACACGAACGATGTCGCAGCATTCACATCGATCCATCTGAGACATCAAACAAAATATAAATTTGTTATAAAATTATAGAATTGATCTTATGAAGATGCATTATGGGCATCTATATGAATGCCGAGACGCCTGTCTACCTATTAAATGTACAATTTCATCATATTAAATTGGTAGACATCACCCCAGATATAAAAATATAGATAAATATATGATTGAATATAAAAATATAGATAAATATAGAATTAAAAGATTGAAAAAGAAATACAAGATTAGGAAATTTTTTTAAACAAAAATTGGACTAAATTAGGATTTATTGAATCCTAAAATATTAAACTTGTGAATTGTGATAATTAATACTTGGTTATATTATTTTCTTCTTTTATAGCTTACTAAAATATTTATTTTACATAATATAAACCAATTTATCAATATTTTAAAAGTTTTAGGCCAAATAGTCGGATTTCGATGTTTTAAGGTATTATATATATATATTGATTTTGATCATCCAAGTAATCAAAATTGGGTGTTTAAGTAAAAGTATTATTTTGTAGGAGTCCTATTGTTGTGTGAAAATTGTTGATTCTAACACTGAAAAATTCTAATATGACACTGGATATTGTTACGTGTCACAAAAGCCAACATTTCGACGAAATATAATTAATTTTTTTTTTTAAAATTTGACAAGGTAAAACATGAAAATTCAAAGAGTGAGTCCCATTGAGACCGTCTCACAGATCCTAATCTGTGAGACGGGTCAACCTTACTCATATTCACAATAAAAGTTAATACTCTTAACATAAAAAAATAATATTTTTTCATGGATAACCCAAGTAAGAGATCCGTCAACAAATACGACCCGTGAAACCGTCTCACACAAGTATTTGCCAAATTCAAAGCATAATAAATCAGAATATTAGTTTGAATATTTACCAACATTTTGAAATTTTTGTTACGATTGTGAAATATTAAAAATGAAAACCATGATAATAATGATGACGCTGACGATAACGATATCATATGCAATAAAACTATTTCAATTAAACTATAAAAATCGAAATTCGATTGTGACATACCTGAGCGCGCTTAGTGGCCGGCGACAAGACATGAATCTCGGAGACATAATCCGCGGAACGATTGCCCGTCAACCCGCACGGCCCGAGCCCACGAGGCGCGGCTCGTGAATACACTGTCCGAGTCCCGGACGTGCTCTTGTTCACTTCCTGCAAGAAAAAACCATGAGGAGCTTCGCAAGGATCATTGGAAGGCAACCTCGTATTGAACATATACAACGGCGGCGGCCGCGGATCGCCGTGCCATGGCTTAAACGTTTCGATGGGGTTTTGTATGTAACTTCGAGTCATGATTCTCTCGTATATTTGTGCAGAATATCCCCAAGAAATGGAGAATGACCACTCCTTGTTCCTGTCGTAGCATATTGTTTGCTGCACGAGACGGGATTGGTCGGCGTCCGCCGCCTTCATGAGGTGGCGCGTGGACTCGAACCGGTCCTTGGAGGGGAATATGGGATCAACGTGATCGAAATGATGAAGGGAGATTAATGGGAATTTGGGGTGAGATGATAAGAAACCAGATAAATCACCACGTAAATCAATCTGCAATATAATAAAAAGTTATATAATTACTCTCTCAACATATTATCAATTTAATTTGTGAATCAATTAGAAATTAATTTTATTGAATTATTTAATGAAATATAAAAAGTGTAATAAGATTTTTTAGCTTCCAACTCTTTCTTCTTTTTTTTTTCTAGATTTCTAACATTATGTCGAATCATATAACAAAAATAAAAAAAAATAAAAAAAAACTAAAAGAGCAGAAGAAACCACTTGTCACATAAAACTAAATTTGATTATTCGAAAGACAAATAGTCAACTTCAAAAACGATTTGGATGATTTTCTTTATCCTTTTAATGGACTTTTTATGCCATATTTTTAAGGCGGCTTGAATAATATTTCAATATAAATACACTAATAATTACTAGCTACACCTGTTTGACTCTTGCAAGTTTTTCTTTGTTTCAAATTTAATTTTAAAAACGATTATTAGTATTATTTTTCTTCTATAATATACATTAATTATAATAATGAATTTACCTGGTGAATCCCTTTATTCGGAGAAAGATTGACCCCAATATCTCCGACACAAGCCATTGTTATCAAATCGGCAGAACTCAAATGTGCATATCTCCTCAAGCAACTCTCCATATCTTTTGCAAGAGCTTTGGCCAAAGGGTAACTCATAATAATCCCAGCCCCGCCAAAAGCTTGGTTAAATTGGAACCAATAATTCGACATGACGAACTCGGACTGCCCTCCTAGGTAATAATACCTCGTATGATCGTACTCACCAAGTACATCAACTAAGTTGTCCACGAAGAATATCGAGTCGTCGTCCCCCATTACAAGCCATCGGATTTCTCTATGATCACTTTTCTCTACTTCCCTCAAAACTTCCATTATTCCATGAACCATTCGAATCATGATAGGCGCGCGAGCTTTTGTTTCGGCCAACAGAGTTGTGAGATCGTCGGAAACTTTGTAAGGCGGCGAGGCTTTCGACCAAGGTAGGAGTTCTTCTGTGGGGGATTTGTCCAGAAACAGGAACCCTCTAGTTATGTTCGGTCTCCACCATGATTCAATGTACGGTTTTCTCCAGTGCCACGCGTTTTCGGACCCCAGAAGCCCGAAAACGATGTGGTTCAAGCCTGTTGGCGATTCATTGAACTGTTCTTGAGAAGAGCTGTTGGAAACAGGAGGCGGTGAAAAAGGTTTTTGGTTTACTGGTTTTTTCTTGAAAAAAGACAAGAAATCCGAGGATGAACAGCTAGGATTTTGTTTGGATACAAAGATGGAGATGAAGTAAAGGGCTAGACCAAAGATTAACAGGGTTTTGCAGAGATTATTTACAGCAAATTTCTCAGATGAAAACGGAGAAATCATCTTGAGATCAATTACTGTGGTTGAAACTGCACGGGTTCGTGATCAGAAACGTTATGGAAAAGAAAATTAATGGGAGAATTAATGCAGAAGATGATATATATATATATTTATATGTATGTATGTATGCATATAAAGTCCTATGAAAAAGCCAAGAAATTTTAACGAGTCCTACTCCTAATCAAAGACTGATTACGAACAGCGGAGATTTATGGGATTAAGATAATTGTTTTGTAATTTTCATTGTGTATCTACTTGGATTCGTCAAGTATACGCTATATATTTTGCAGAAGAATTCGCTCAATTATTATATTATATTATATAATAAGAAAAAAAATGTATTTTTGTATTTTATGTTTGTGATTTTAGTTCTATCTATTATCAAATTTTAGTTATAATATGTAAAAATAGACGCCCGTCCTGGCCCAATCAGCCTTAGCCCACCCGCAAGAAATTAAATAAAATAACAATCATATCAATATTTAATAATTCATATATAATTACTTTTTACTATTATACAATATTTGATCAACTCATACAAACTAATTTTGATATGTCAATATGAAACTGAAGTTTTTTTTTTTAATATAGTTTTACTCTCGCATAATATTTATTAAGTGAGTCTCATGTGATACCGTCTCACGGATCCTAATTTGTGAGACATGTCAACACTCATGTTCACAATAAAAAGTAATACTCTTAACATAAAAATAATATTTTTTCATGGATGAGCCAAATAAGAGATCCGTCTCACAAATACGATCCGTGAGACTGTCTCACACAAATATTTGTCATATTTATTATGTAACTTTGATTGTTGTACACTCGGGCTTATTAACAATTTTTGCACCTCTATTTCACTTTTCCAATTTTTTTCTCCAACTCATCAGTACATTATCTCGAACTTCAAACTATCTTAATAAAATCGGATCTAATCTATAACTATCATATTGTAATAAATAATATATTTTTTACACAAATAATTTTAGTATGTATGCATATGTCATATGACAAGAGACATTAATAATAATTTATTATACCTAATCAAATGATCAAACATTTAATATCATTATTATATAAATTAAATGGCAAAAACTTGTGTGAGACTGTCTCACAAGTAGTATTTTGTGAGACACAACTCTTATTTGGATCATCCATGAAAATATTATTTTTTATGCTAATAGTATTACTTTTTATTGTGAATATCTGTAGGATTGACCTCTCTCACAGATAAAGATTCTGATACCGTCTCACAAGAGACCTACTCAAAATAAAATATAAAATTTAACAAAATCTAAACTACATATTATTAAAAATTCATCAACCATAAATTTTATATCTTTTAAATTTCATCTTTATTTCCATGTCTTTTCTTTTCTTCATGAATAATTTTCAAAATATTTGAACTCTCGGATAAATTTTTCTTAATATCTACACTATTTTTATTAACTATACATATGAAATACATAAACTTCAAAATTAAAATCTCAATAAACTAATATATCAACTAAATAAATAAATAACTAGATAATTTTTTTAAATAAAATTATCTTTTTAATAATTTATAAATATTGAGAATGGAGGATGAAAATCCATTGTTGACAATTAATAAAAAAAAAATCAAATAAATATCGCTGGCCTCAACGTACTACTCAAATGTGTTGATCCATTTTGATCCACTTCCAAATGGGTTGAAAAAATCATAATCCAACCCTTTTCTCATGGTGGGTGGGTCGACCTGATATGCCAAACTCATACGTCTAGTGTCATATAAGTATTTTCATGTATAGATAACTAAAATAGCAAAACAAAAAAAATAAAATTTCGAGAAAATGAAATGCATATGACTAAAACTCAAACGCAACGGACCAAATCGTAGATATATAAATATACAAGATGAAAAAATAAATTCTCTCAATATAATATACATGAGTTACTCGTATAATACATAAAAGCATCCCTAAGGGTGTGTTTGGTTGAGTGGATTAAATAAGGATAGATTAATAGTCCAATATTTATCGTTAAAATTTTAAGTTGTTTTAATAATCATTTTGACCCGGTTTAAGATCCAATTTTATTAATCAAATAGTTATCCATAAAATTGGATATTTTGACCTGTCAAAATGATTATTAAAACAACTTAAAATTTGGTTAACTCGACCCTACCCTTACGGGCAGTGCCCTCACAAGATCTCAGCCATTGATTTTACATGGTGATTAAATTTAGGCCTTTGATCACTTCATGGGGTGTATGTGTGTTTAAATCTGGGCCTTTGATCACCTCATGGGGGCAGTGCCTCACAAGGTAGGGTGAAATGAACCCAGCTAGGGGTTGACTTAGCACAATGACCGAGGAGGGTGAACGCTCGATATTTATGATCCTATTAATTTAGGATCATATTTATTTTGGTGGATTTTCTTTACATGTTTCTTGTATACATGGTAGATGTTACGGGTGCTCAAACTTCGGATAAAACCAAAAAAATCGAAAACCCAAACCGAAAAAACTGAACACCGAACCGAACCGAACCGAACCGAAAGCCGAATTTTATAATTCAGATATAAATGTTAAAATTGATGTTTATTTGGTTCAGTTTCGGATTATATATATCAAAACCGAAAAAACCGAAATTTCATTAAATTAATAATTTTTTAATATTTTTATTTATATTATATATTTTGATTAATATGATATTTAGTGAATGAAAAACTATTTTGAACAATTTTTAGTTGAGTGTTGTTTGTTTATTAATTTAGACCTTATATTTAAATATTTTACTAAGAAAACATGTAGAAAGTTAACATATTATATTTTACAATATATTTATATTATTAAATTTAAATAATTATACTAAACCGAAATAACCGACCGAAATAACCGAACCGTTTTGGTAGAAAATCGAATCGAACCGAAGAAAAATGGTTCGGATATCGGATTATATATTTCTAAAACCGAAAATCGAAAAAACCGAAATAAAAAATCGAAAATCGAACCGACCGATGAACACACCTAAAATTATTGTACCTCAATAATCCCCTAATAATAATGCATTCATTGCGATCAACATGGATAAATCTGTGACTTTGATTATGATATCAATTGTAAGACCAAGTACTAACCGCATTCCAAAAAAACTATAATTGATAGTAATGATACAACTCAAACCTTTTAAATCGTATAATAGCCATACATTACAGTTCAATGTTTTTTAGCAAAAATAATTATTGCATTAACACAAAATTTCTTCAGTAATATACTAATTTATTTTTATTGATTTTAGTTAATTCAAACAGTATTTCGATTTGCCCTCTATGATTTGTTGTTAAGCATCGGGTTGACTATCTCAATTTTTGTGTAAATTTTAATTGCAGATTGTAGGTTGAAAGATTATTTAGCTAAATTTTCAGATGAACACGGAGAAATCATCATGGGATCAATTAATTATTGTGGCTGAAACATGGGTTCTCCTCTTGAGGTATTTCTGGTTGGTGATCAATCACCGCCTCAATTTTTTCAACGGCTTGATTGTATACATATTCTTCATGGACGACCGAACTTGATTCATGAATGATTATAGTCGTTCTTCTCAAATCTATCTCATGATCACTGATTGCATCGAGGTTAGTAGCATCCAATCTATTGCTTAATTCGTGTATGTTGCTACTATTATTATCATGACAGATAGATGATTCATTGAATACAAGATGTATTGACTCTTTTCTATGGTTTGAGTTCTATGATTATAAACTCTATATACTTTACTGCAGAAAAGTAACATAGAAACACACTAATATCAGATTTAACATTAAAACCGGTTAAATTTGTTTTACCGTTATTGTGAATGAAACATTTACAACCAAATATGCGCAAATTTGAAATACCGAGCTATTTGTAATTCTAAAGCTATTAGGGATCTTCTCATTATTCTTGTTAATCATTGATCTATTTATTCTAGCAACTTAGTTTTGTCATCACAAAAAAAGATAAATTGTTATTTTGAAAGTATCTTAATTTTTGAAGATAACAAATAGTATCGAGTTGTTTGAGGATCTTGCTGTTATTTGCATGTATTTACAGGTTTCTAACTAGATTCCATGAAGTCAAACCGGACAGAGTTCTCGTCATAGTTCAATGTTGAACCACCTTAGTCAAGCTGCACTCGAACTGGACCGCATCAAAAGCTCAGCCTAAGATTGATCTTAGTTGATCATATATATCATATCAAGTACATTCTATATATAGATCATGTACAATATCCAAAAAACTCAAAATTGACAAGAATGTACCTTATAAATTCAAATATCTATCAACTTTTCAGAAACCATAACGGTCTATTACAAGGTGCATTAATGTGCCATTAAATGCGACATACTATAAATACATATTGAAAATACTTTATTGTCATATGCTAATGCCTATGATCGTTGTAAAGTTTCTTAACGTTGGAAGAATTTTAGAATATATAGGCATATTCAACAAGAAGAGAGATACCTAAACAGAAACTTTCATAATTTGCTATCCACATTATCATATCGAGCACCCTTATTCTTTCAATATCCAGGTGCTCACCTTGACACATGCTTATTCTACATATCATCAAGGATCTATAAGTGCAACCTTACCATCTCCATCCATTCAAAGTTATCATTTGAAGAGTTGTATTGTGTATTTGTCTGAACCGAGGGTTCAATAGACAGTTTGGTAAATGAGATAAGAAGGAGATTGATAAATAATCCTCTTTATCCCATATTTGGTACTTTTTTAAAAAGCTAATGATAATATCATGGGTCCTTGATAAATAATTTTTTAGAAGGATAAAATATCCATAATAGAAGGTGTGATAATTTTAATTCAATGATAAAATACACTACAAATGACTTAATTACCCTCAATTTATAAATGATTTTTTTATAAATCTATGCTAGTAGCTAGAAACTAAAATCAAACAAATATTTTATTTATTTTTATATATTATATAATATGATAATTATATAAATGAATTCGAGTTTATTATATAAATAATTTTTATAAATCTCAATAAAATTATTAGTATCACTCGATTAATCTTAAAAATTGATATTTGACTTGACTCACAAAATCAAGGGCTCAATTATCATATTATATAATATATAAAATTAGGTAAAAATAAATAAATCATGCAAGTACTATCGACACATGAACAGATAAAAAATATTAACTCAAGCAACAACTTTGAAATTATAAAATTTATTATGATAAGGTTAATTTTGTCATTACAATCTAATATATAAATTTAATCACTCTTATTAAAATCATACCAAACATTAAATATAATATCCTATATCTTATTTATCCTTAACTTATCCTTATATTATATATCACATGTTTATCCTATCATGTGTATCAAACTATGCCTTTGTGTTTGTATTGTCATAGTAAGAGTTTCAGTATAGGAAGTGATAAGTCCTAGCTAAAGTGGGTTTGTATAAAGGATAAATCAAAGTCATTTACTAGATTCTTTCTTAAGTGGAAGAATGATAGACATAAAAATATATTACTTTCGAACTTCCATAAATACTATGTGTCATTTATTTCAAGCCTTATTTTATTTATGTCGTGATTTATTCATTTAGCTGTCGTGTTAAAATATTAATTAATTTCATTGATTATATTTCATCACTAGTCTAGCATGACTGTTTCTGCACTTGTAAAACATTTTTAAGTTGTATAGCTATCTTTAGCCATTCATGATAAGACATTAATAATGTCAGCTCCAGTTTTAAAGAAATTTTTAAAGTGCTTGTTTACTTCTTTCTAAATACATTTTCTATCCCAACAATATACTTCTTCAATAATATATTATTTTGTTTTTATTGATATAGTTAAATCGAACATTATTTTGACTCAATCTTTATTAACTTTTTAAACTTCGGGTTACTATCTCACTTTTTGTGTAAAGTTCAATTGCTTAAATTTGGCTGAAAACAAATTTTTATGGTATGTTTTATACACCATTCTTTTCATATATTTAGATTTATGTGCGTGTGTTTTCACATTATTTAAAAAAATATATTGGAAAAATAATTTTTATGGAGAAAATTTTCATTTTATACTTATTTAATGAGAGCTTTAATATGGTATAGAAACCTGTTGGAAGTAAATAATATATTTAATGAATGAGATATATTGGCAAAAGAATAAAAAAATAATACTAAATATAGATATTGGATTATATATTCAAAACAAAAGAAAAATGAGATCTGACATTTATATTATATTTGGGATGGAGAGATTATTTGTTATGATTGACTGTAATCCAGCTATGTAGCACCTCTTCCCTAAACGGTACGTGGTTGCAGAAAATTTTGCTAAATAATAAAAGAGAATTGTTATTTGTACTCAATTTAATGTTGTTTGCTCTCCACTTTGTTAATAAATTTTGCACAAAAAGTGGAGTGTATGCAAAATTTTGTCACGAATTAGCAATATACAATCTTTAACCGGTTGCTAGATACATGAAATTTTATACTGAATTATATACTTCACAAAAAAAAAAAAAAAAACTAAATTCTTAGAGAGTAAATTACACTCTCATCATAAAAACTTTATAATATATATATTCCATAATGCATCATACGAAAAATGGTCCTTCAAATTTCTGCCGCATAAGATTACAGAAGTACCCGATTATAACGAAACATTACAGTTACAAACGCGCGCGCGCACACACACACACACACACACACACACACACACACACATATATATATATATATATATATATATATATATATATATATATATAAAATATCAAGCAATAATCTCGTCTATGTTGCACTCCCGATAGTTGATCTCTGCCTTGGACTCATCCACTTGAACAACGTCGCAACATTCACATCGATCCGTCTAAGTGAAAATCGGAAGAGGAAAAAATAGTTAAACTATAAAATCGACGAAAGAATCGAAAATTTTATTGTTTAAATATTTGTTATTTTGGTAAATTTTTAACACTGACTATATGTTTGGTAAAGCGACAACTTCGATATTGTTATGCAAAAATAATAATTCAAAAATACAAAGGATTTTCAAGCAATTAAAAAATTTTGATTCAAAGTAATGGAATTTTTATACGAAGGAGATAGAATTAACGAATGGACTATGTAATGAACTGAAATATCGACATATATACCTGGAGACGCTTCTTCGCTGGGGAGAAGACTTTGATTTCTGTGATCGATTCCGCAGAATGGTTACCCCCAACGGGACAAACACCGAAACCTCGAGGTCGAGCTCGAACATATCTCGTGACAAACTTATCGCCTACATCACTTTCTTGTACCGAATCAAAAAAGAAGACATGGGGAGCTTCGCAGGGGTTTTCCGACGGCAGCCGCGTATCGAACATGTAAAATGGCCGCTCGGGTCCGTTGGCCCACGGCGAGAAAGTCTCTATGGGAGTCTGCAGGTAGCTCCGAGGAAGTATATTTTCGTATATATCAGCAGAATAGCCCCACGAGATCGAAAAAGACCACCGATTTTGACGGTGGTAGCAGATGGATTGCTGTAAGAGGCGAGACTGGTCAGCGTCGGCCGCCTTCATGAGGTGGCGCGTGGACTCGAAACGGTCCTTGCCAGGGAAAATGGGGTCCATTGCATCGAAGTGGTGGAATGTCATGAGAGGGACTTTGGGGTGCGCTGAGAGGAAGCCGGAGAAATCCCCATGCAAATCCACCTGAAAATTAATGACTAAAATAATTTGAATGAAAAAAAAAAAAAAAAAATTATAGCAAAAATATTTTCCGGTAAGTTAACTTCGATTTTTAATTTTTGTCCACTAAATTTTCGAAATTTTCTTTTGGTATTCTTAACTTATAATTTTCCTATATTTATCTAGTTGATACCAAAAAATATTAATGTATTGTTGACTTGTCTTTGTCAGATAGCATGTCATCAATTTGACTAAAATAATCGAAAATTAAAAATTAACGTTTTAAAAGTAAATTTTGACAACTTAATGAATCAACATCCAAAAATGGACAAGTTAATTGATCAGGCAAAAAATTATGTGAGACGGTCTCACGGGTATTATTTGTGAGACGGATCTCTTATTTGGGTCACCCATAAAAAAATATTACTTTTTATGCTAAGATTATTACTTTTTATTGTGAATATGGGTATTGTTGACCCGTCTCACATATTATGATCTGTGAGACGGTCTCACATGAGAGTCACTCAATTGACAAAAACAATCAATCATTTTCCCAAAATTTTACAAAAATGTACAATTAATTTTGAAAATCTAGTACATCATACGTTTTAAGTTCAAATGATATGAATTCATATTATGTTTTCACTTGTAAAACAAACTTCAAATTTCGTTCATACAACTAAATCTTTTCAGATTAGATAAGCACACATATTATTTGCAATATCAAGATTTTTTTTTCATTCTACATTATCATGAATATTCTTAGGATTTTAAATGATTCAATCCAAATATCTTAAATTACAATATAAAATTCGTAATTAATTTTGCTAACAGGTATATGAGAAAAAAATTCACAAAATATGATTTTAATTAATTTTAAAAGTAAGATATGGTTCGAGTAATGTTGCATGTACTTAAATAATAAGAAAGATTTGTTCCACAAAAATAAAATAAAATAAAAAAAATACAGTTGTCAAATATATAATAATTTAACATAAATACCCCAATAAATATGTCTGTCTTAGAGAACAATTTTGTGAGATTAACCTCCGATCTGACTCGACTCATGAAAAATATTATTTTTTATATCTAACGTATTACTTTTCATTGCAAGTATGAATTGGGTTAATCTATCTCACAAAAGACCTAATCTATAAATTAATTGTTTGTGCATCTTTGAAAATTAATATAAAATTAAATAAGAAAGAAATATATATTCTTAAAAAAGAATGTCCCAAATACAAAAAATATAGACTTTTCATTAAATTTAAATGAGCACAAAATTTTAAAATTATATTTAATTATTTTTCACATTGGACAAATCGCAATTAATATTTAGTACTTGGTAGCTTTATAGATCGATATGAACAAAAATATTTGACGAGTAACATACATAACATCTTATAAAGTGTTCATAAAAAAAACAAAAATTATAGTACAAAAATACATACTTATTATTAATGTTTTCATAATCAAACATGTGATCGAACCGATCTACTTTATAAAAACAGTTTAACTGATGGGACGTCGGACCGGAAATATGTTATATTATATAAAATAATAATTTAATATATTAAAATATATATTTTAAATTCTAAAAAAATTAAAATTGATTAACCAGTTGTACTAATTTTTAACTGATTTAAAATTTCTTGACCTATTCGACCGGTTCTGATTGGTCTGACCGTAAAAAAAAGTTTTCAAACAAGGTCTGGACCTGACCCGTGATCAGTTTTAAAAACCATTAGCTTAATATCATGAAAATAAAAATCATGAAACATTGATATAGAAATTGGAAAAATAAACTTTGTGCACCTAGAAAAAAAATTATTTTAATACTCACTATATTAATTTGAAATGGATTGTAAGAATCCTTTAATTAATGACATTTAAAGCATTTAAAAGAAAAGGAGCTGACTTTGGAATCAGATATGCCTAACTATGAAAAAATATATAAAGGAAAATTCAATTTCGACTCAGAGACTTTGATTTTAGAAACCTGTAATAAGACACACACAAATATATATATATATATATATATATATATATATATATATATATATATATATATATTTTAAGGAAAATTCAATTTCGACTCAGAGAATTTGATTTTAGAAACCTGTAATAAGACGCACACAAATATATATATATATATATATATATATATATATATATATATATATATATATATTTTTTTTTTTTTTAAAAAAAACTTCAACCAGTGGACTCCAGAATAAATTAATCTGTTCAAATATATATAATAGAACCCGGAAACCAAGACAAGTTGACCAATAGCCAATAGGATAAATTAATCAGTCGTGATATTAAGTAATGTTAATATAACTAAATAAAAATAAAAAAACAACATCTGATTTAGTAAGAGAATACATAAACAAAAACAAGAGGTTATTATTTTATTTTTTGAGAATAAAAAGAGGTTAATTAACTATTGATATTAATGTGTTACTATTAACTATATTTATAAAAATATATATTATTACCAAAACGAAGTTTTTAATCGTTATGATCGATTAACTTTTAAAATATGAAATAAATAGATTGTTTATCGTCGTAGATATGTATAACATGTGTGTGTTTTTATTAACCACACATAAAAGTATTTTCGTTAATAGTTAGCATCGTAAGTTCAAAAATACATATAAAAAAAAATCTTTTCGATATAAATTATAAATACTTATATTTTAGATTTTGAGGGATTCTACTAAGTCTATTTAATCGAAAAATGTGATGTAATTAAATTTTTACCGACCTGATGAATCCCTTTGTGTGGAGTGAGATTGACTCCAACATCCGCAATGCACGCCATTGTGATCAAATCTGCAGAGCTCAACTGCGCATACCTAAGCAGACAACTGTCCATATCCTTCGCCAGAGCCCTCGCCAAAGGGTAACTCAGCACGATCCCGCCACCGCCAAAAGCTTGCTTGAACGAGAACCAGAAATTCGAGATCACACTCTCAGAATGCCAGCCCAAGTAAAAATACTTTGTGTGATCGTATTCGGCAAGAACGTCGACTATGTTATCGACGAAGAAGATAGAATCGTCGTCTCCCATCACGATCCATCGCACGTTTTCATGTTCTTCCCTGAAGAGTTCGAGTATCCCGTGTACCATTCTTGGCATGAGCTCGAACCGGGGTTTGGTTTCTTGAAACAGTTTCGACAAGTCATCCACGATTCTATATGGCGGGGCGGTAGCCGGCCATGGGAGGAAATCCGGCGGGGGAGGTTGGTCTAGGTAAACGTAGCCACGGGTCTTGTTCGGCCTCCACCATGCTTCGAGATATGCCCTTCGGTGTGGCCACATTTTTATTGACCCCAGAAGCCCGAAGGCCACGTGGTTCAGATTTGTCGGCTCGGAATGGAGGATCTGTGACGATGTCGAAGAAGAAGATGACGAAGGCGCAGAAGGAGGAGACCATTTCAAGATCAAATCAAGGTTTTGTGAGGGGTAAAAGGAGGTCAAGATTATATACATAACAAGGCCTGAGATTATTAGGGTTTGGCAGAAATTTCTTGAGAAGATGAAATTGTCGATTTTAGCAGATAAGGATGGAGTTGTCATCTCCGAATTAAGGATTAAAAAATGGGGAGATTTTCCAGTGATTTTGAGGCTATGGATATGGAAGTTTGCAAGATATATAGGTGTGAAAGTTTTTCAAAGGAGAAATTTGATTACCGAAATCTTTATTTAAGTCTTAGGTTAGTGAGCAATACATGGATGTGTTGGCAGTCATAAAATTTATTGTTCCAATGGTAATTGCTCCCTTACTTTCTGTATAAAAGCCATTTTATAGTTGGGGGAACATATGACATTAATTAGTTATGTTCGGAGAAAAATATGAAATATGACTAAAATTTTAAAAAAATAAAAATTAGTGGATTAAAACAAAAAATATTTGATTGATAACACAACTAAAATTGAATGAATCGTGTAAGTTATACGACTAAAATTATAATTTTCCTAACTGAAATTATTCAGGCATCAACAAGCTCGTCCACTAACATCCTCGATCGTGAAATTTTTCGTTATACAATTGATCCCTATCTTATCAATCCATCTTTATTACACTTTCAGACCCTCCGAAGTGTTGATTACGATCGAAGAAAAAAATGTGCAACGAGAAAATAATAAAGGAGATTAGAATTTTTATATCGTTTGTCGTGTTTTTATGGATATATCTATCTATCAATAATTTTTCACATATCTATCAGATAAAATTCAACTCAAAATGCACATATATCATTCAGATATCAAATTCTTTTTGTGTGAAAATTTGGAAATATTTCTATTTTTGGGAAATATTTTTTATAATTAGATCTCGAACTCGATATCTTCTACAAATTTGGAATTTGATCTTATATGGGTTACAAGTCATTGGCCTCTAGATGTTCGATTTTTTCAGATTTTTGGCCCGAATACATAGACTTGAACGAAAAAATGTTTGAATTTCTGTATTCACAAACATCTTAAACTTCCTATTGCAATTTCTTTCATAATATAGTATTGCCTCTATTTTTTTTATAAAAAAATATCATTTAATATAAACTTCCTTTAAAATTAAAAACTTTTATCTGTATTTTTTTTCCCACTAATTAAAGATATAAACTACAGCATATATGATGAGCAATTTTGTAGGACTAATATTTTTTAAGGTGAAATGATATATGTATAATAAAGGCTAGGTTACACATTAATTTTAAATTACAAAAATACCTCAAATCAGCTTACCTGAAGTCACCCCACCCTTTCTATTGATAATATTTTAAAAATAAAATTTTTATATGTATAATGAAAGTTATATAATAAATGGTTATGAACTAATTTAAATTAGAAAACTACCATCAAATGCTCTTGGAAATTGGAAGGAGCCAAGAAAAATTAAATGATTCCTACTAAAATGTTAGTTGCCAAAAAATTGGGGAATCATATTAATGAGTCCTACACAAAAGCTAACTACGAAAAATTTATGAAATTAATATAATAATTTTAAATTTTAAAAGTATTTTTAGGTCGATGTTATCTTGTATATACAAAATATATCCATAATATATTAGAAAAATAGGATCCTTATACTATCCACTTTTAGTCTCATGGTAGTTTCTTTTAGTTAACTAGTAAATATGACGTGTGTTGCACGTAAAAAAAAATATTTTTATGTCAACGTAGTTAATTCTATGTTTTTTATGTCATCTATTGTTTTAGATTGACACTCTTCCAATGTACGTTACGTTTTCATATCTCGATGATCAAAAGAGATTTTCTCATTCGTTATACTAATTTTAACAAAAAAATAATTGAACATAATGACAATAAAAAATGTCATAATTTTAGTTATTGCATTTATGATAACTTCCGGCTAAAAAAATATTACAAGAAGTTGTAAAAGATGTCCGAGTTAGTGGAATAGGTGAGGGCTTGTTTTCTCCACACTACAAGAAAAATGATTTTCCGCAGCACGTTATCAATATCGTGCATTAAAAACACGCTGCGAATAGTGCTTTTAACGACGTGCAACAATATGTGCGCTGTTAATATTGTTGCACTTGACAGAAATAACGGCATGCATCAAAAGCACACTGCGGAAAGTAATATCTGTAGCGTGCATTTATGTGTGTTGTAAATATTATATACTTTCCGCAGCGTGTTTTTAATGCGCGCCGTTAATAACATATACATTAACGGCGTGCATTAAAAGAATGCTGCGGAAAGTAATATTATGTACTATTCGCAGCGTGCCATAATGTGCGCCGTTAATACCCTATGCATTGATAGCACGCCGTGGAAAATGTTGCGAAATTTTAAATTAGCAACGGTTTTATAGAAACCGTCGCTAATTTAAATATTGCGACGGTTTCCCATAACTGTCGCTATTTAAACCGTCGCCATTTTAAATCGGCGACTGTATAATAAAACACTGTCGCTTTTAGCAACAGTTTTTATTAAACCGTCGCTAATTGCCGTAAATCAGCGACAACTATATCTAAACCGTCGCTAATAGCAACGGTTTGTTGGAAACCGTCGGTAATAGTCGCAAATTATCTATAAATATCCGATTTCGGATTTCCTTTACACTTTCCTACACACTATATTATAACTCTTAAACTTTTTCTTTTTTATACGATTTTAATTTCTATTTAGGTAATTTTTTTGTTTCAATTTTTGGTTAATTTTTTAAGTGTTTTAATTAAGATCATGTGTTTATTTATCTTAAGTGTATTGTATTTTTTAAAAAAATTTACTAAATTATAAGTAATTTTTTTTATTTTTACGCAGATTTTAGCGACGGTTTATAAAACTGTCGCTAAATTTAAATATCGTCGTTACAGTTGAAAACCGTCGCTAAATTTAAACACCGTCGCTAATACTTAGCGACGGTTTGTCACAAACCGTCGCTAATATTTAGATGTTTTTTTTACCATTAACGGCGTACATTGCACGTTGCAGATAGTGTATTACCGGCGTCCATATGCACGCTACCAATAGTTTAACTATCAACAGCATACTCTGCACGCCGTTATTAGACTAAACCGCAGCGTAAATCGCACGTCGCCAATAGTGTCAAACTTAAGACGGCTTTCAACTTTACAGCGTGCGTCGCGGCGTGCAATATGTTCCGTGGAGTGCCAACAAACATATGCCTTATGGTTTATTTGGCTAGCTAGCATGGTTAGCAGGTATTGAATTAGTCCGGGAGCAGCCCTGGAGCAATCAAAGCGGTGCCGCAGCATAGGGCCTCCGCCGGAGTTAACAAATTTTCATCAACTATTTCTCAAATAATTAATAGACTTGAGTTGTTAATATCACACAAAAACTAAAACAAAAGTTATAATTAAGCTTCCCAAATCTATTGTTTAAAAAGTGATAGGTGGGGGCAGCCACTCACCACCTAACGACTAAGAACTTAGGCAGTGTCTAAACGGTTTTTTTTTTTTTTTTTTTACATAAATATCTATTTCTTTGTATCACATGTTAGTTTCATACTTTCAATATTTTATACCGATTTTCATCCTAAAAAATAAAATTTTATTAATATTAATACTTGTTATACATATTTGAGTACTCAAAAATCATATATTAGTATAAAATTTGAAACAGATGGTACTTATATATAATATATTAATATCATATTATTTATTTTTTGTACTGATTTTCATCAAATAAAATACATGCGTACTCAGAGAATGCAAATGCTTTTTTTGTGGATCAAATAGTGCAAACATATAGTTTTTCTACTAGTGATTGAATGCACATTTAAGTTAGGTCGTGTGGATTTAAAGCAAATTTACTTAATTATCTTTATAACATTGATTTTATTATTTTTATATAATTATAAAAGGCTCGGATTTTTTTCGCACTAGACCCTAAAGAGCCTAAGACTGGCTCGGCCCTGCGTTAGCCCAACAATTTACTAAATGCTCACCAAATGATAGCGGTTGCAGTTATCACATCGTAAAAAAATAAGATTAAAATAAGTTGCACCATCTAGGTTCTTTTATGATTAAACAGTATTTGTTACTCCTCTCTCTTTTTATACTATGATTTGTTGTGTTGATTTTCCAAACTATAGAAATAATTTACTCTAAAAAATTTCTAATGATAACATTCAATATAAATTAAAAGTGTGCACATATGATAATGGTCCTCTAGAACAGCAGTAATTTAATAATATTTTTTTTCTAACCATCTTGATTCAGACTTGACTACCAAGATATATAAAATGAAATGAGGCATATATCGGAACAATTGTGATTTTACTAAACTCGTATTAGTTGTTTCTTGATTTATTGTTTTTGGAATAAATGGTAAACTCACATGGAGTTACCTCCAAGTGCAACAATCTTCTCGCCAAATGATTTTCGAATTTCAGTTAATTTTTGCAAGCTTATACCATTGTCTTCAATTGATAAGTGTTTTGTCATAGTTGTTTCATCTCGTATAATCAATTATGTTTTATGCAACTTAACAAGTGCGCTTTGTTTTAAAATTGTACAATAACTTGTTGGATAAATGAATAAGAAGAGTTGTGAAAAGAAAGGGAGTGAGAGTTGTCCCATATGGAGAAAATAGTCAAATGATGTTTTTCTTATAAACTCCGAGTTTAAATAGGGTTTGGGCCCCAAGGGGTACTAAAAATTTTTAGAAGGAGAAGACACTAATAAGTTGTGTCTTGGTGAAACACGTACGTGCTTGGCCTGGGTCGGTTTGGTTCTGTCTTTGACAAGTATTAATCTTTTTAGACCAAATTTAGTTGGAAAATATTGTCAGAAAGAAGCACGTGCACATACGGCCATGATGCATTGGACAATGCAAGGCGCGCGCAGCTCGCAATGCGCGTCCCTTGGCTTCAAAACATCGGTTATTGGCTGATTTTGCACCAACCATTGTATCCCTTGACTAGAATTGTGTCTCTTCGAAGCAAGCATCCGGTCTGGAGAAACATGTCTCCTCAACGCAACCAATGATCATCTATAAATAATCCCTCCAACCATTGTCCAAAGTTGCTGATTTTTTCGCTGCACTTCTTCTTCACATATTGCTGCATCTTCTGATTTTCGAAATACTTGAAAGTTCTAGCATAAGTTTGTTTGCTGTGTTCGAGATTTGTAGTGCTGCAAACCCTCGACTTGAAGTCGTTGTATCTTGGGGACGATTTCCTGCAACGTATAGCACTTTATACGGGCAATTTCGTCTTGCGGAGAAAGGATCTTCCTTACCTCGACTTGATCTTATTGTTGCTGCAGTTTGTTCGTGATTCAACTTGCTGCGCTTTGCTCGTGTTTCAAGACATCCAACATATCCAGGTAATATCTATCCAACATAACTATCTTAATGCAAAAAATCTTCTAAATGTAAATGTAGTAATTAAGAACGAATTCTGATCAGCAAAAAACTCAGTCCGTTGTATGTTCTCTCTCTTGTGTTACTCTCAACCCGAATAAAAGAAGAGGGTGGAGGAAGATTGAAAGTATCAGCAAAACTATTATCGCTTTCATGTATTTGCGTACCTCTGGTTCATACGACAGACAGCTCTTTCTTGGTTTATATTATAAAGTCAAAATTGCCAGTGTATAATAATGAAATTCAATATGAAATATCATGTTTCAAGATTCTGTATGTATATGATATCAATTTAATGAAGAGTCGAGACCCTCTTGAGAAGACAGTGAATGGAAAGACTGGTGACGTTTAGAAGAAAATGAGGCTGGCTTTCTAAATGATGGCCTCTTCTTGAGTTGGTTCAGGGTTCTCTGTACATAAAATGTTTGAAATATTGGTCCAGCTCTCTCCTTGAACTTGAGGATGGAAAAGAAGAGAAATCTGTAAGCCAGCAGCATGCCGAAAACCACTGCTAGATCCCACCACTTTGAGTACTTTAACGAAACGCCAAGCACGGATGTGAGGAAGTCTTCTCCTTTCAGTTTTGGTAAGCCAGGGCTGGGGTCACGAGGTTCGAATTCCAGTCCGATCATTTCGTTTTTGTATGCACCCTTTGTATGTATTTCCCAGTTAAGAAAAGACACATTATTACTTCTTTGTAGGAGTTCAAGATTATGAGTATTGAACTTTTACCTGCAGGCTCCATGCCATGTAGTTTATGTATGAAATCGGGTATCTCCAAAATGGTTTTGGAAGGTCGTAAATGAATCGGAAAAAACCAGCTGTAGCCATCATAATCCCCTGCAGTAACATACAACATAATCATGAAGGTTATGTGTGACCTTCTGCAGGTCTACATCTCTTTTAAAGTGTTTATGGGCAGGTAAATGACTTACTAGAAAACCAGCCCCGATCATGACTCCCATCAGGAAATTAGGAACGACGGCAGCCACGACCATCATGCAGCTCTCGACCACTGCCATGGCTAAAAGTAGGTCGAGTGCAGCGTACATGAAATGTGAGATGCCGGGATGGTACTTCACCATCAGATATGTGATGGATACTGAGCTAAAAGACAATGTTACTAAGAAAGGGAATGACGAGATGAAGTTTGAAAGAATAAATACTCCAACTCCATAGTGTCCATTCTGCCTTTCTTTGTAAAATACCTGTTCCATTTAATAACAGAAATTATACATCAAAATCTTGATTTTATACTTGTTCTAATGTAATCTTTATTACTTATATTTCAAACTGGGATTTTGATTTACCTTCATTTCTTCAATGAATGATGGGAGGCCTCCAATGGTCATGAATGTCATGAAACCTGATACAAATCCACCACAAGATCCCCGTGCTAAGAGTGAATTGTAGCCGTTCCCCAGGTTGTGGAAGACTGAACCAACACAAATCGATACTACAATATACACTATGATTCTTAGCCAATAGTATCCAAAATCCCTGGACATGTTTGTGAAAGATCGCTTTGTTAGCGTTGAAAGTTGCTTCCACCAGCTTGCTTTGCTCTCACTAGTTTTCCACAAGAAATGTCTTTCCTGCATGAACCAAAAACTCAGGATCAGAGGGAAAAAAACATGTTTCTTACAAGAGCATGTACATACTAGACTTTGCAGAGACGTTACCGGCGTAATGCATGCTTCTTTCTTTCTTATTAGAAAAAAAAAACTCTCATAAATCAACTCACAATAGTTCCAAATCTTTACATGGATCTGTTGTTCCTATCGAGCTAATCATAACCAGATAATCAATACTCACTCTCTGCAAGAAATATGGACAAAATTCTCACAGTGATTGGGATCTCTCGAATTGTGGCTCGTGTTCTTGATGCGATTGTCGATCTTTGATAGTTGTGAAGGAGCTTTGCTCTGATCTCTGCTGACATTAAACAAGGAACTTTCTTTGTGTCCTGTTAAGGGAAAAAAAAAACCTTAAATAATGTCAGTTTCTGTGTTTTTTTTTCATATTGCATCACAAAAAAAAAGGAAAAATATGATCCGCCTATCAACAGTAATTCAGCTTAGACTCTACCGATACATCACTAAAAAGTTTCCTCAAAGGAGAGTCCTCTGATTTCTTATGAGCCTGGATCATACTTACTATTAGGACAGTGAAACATTCATATATAATTTACTCACACTTTCTTCTCCAGATTTCTTTGTAATGTTGTTTATACAATCAAAGTCCGAATTAATGCATTGAAGAAAATGATCCGACGGGTTCCTTTTACTGGGACAAGGGAATCCAGCATCAGCAAAGAACTGTAAAATGATATTCAAGAATCCCATATCAGGAACAATTGAAAATTCAAGTAAAATAACACACAAATTTTACTTCATCCTTTATTCATATATACCTTTACCGCCATTTTAGCTTCTCCAAAGTAAACCGTTTCTCCGTTTGACAGCAGTAAAAGATCATCAAAAAGTGCAAAAACTTCACTGCTAGGCTGATGAATCGACGACAAAACCGTTCTGTCATTGCAGGCAGTGTTCTTAAGCGCCTGAATCACAAAGAAAGCCGATGCACTGTCCAGGCCACTTGTTGGTTCATCAAGAACCAAGAGACGTGGTTGTGTTACGAGCTCTAAGGCGATGCTTAACCTCTTCTTCTCCCCACCGCTTATTCCTCGCGAAAACCAGTTTCCAATGGTATGATCAGCACAATCTTGAAGTCCCGTTTCTGTGATTGTGTTTTCTATAGTCTCATTGATCTCTTGTTTTGTTGTGTTTCTTGGCAGCCTTAACAAAGCTGAGTATGTGATGGTTTCTCGAACTGTAAGTGTCCCCAAGAATGTATCTTCTTGAGTTACATAAGCCTGACAGATAACACATCAGAGTACTTGTGATGATGAATATTTTAAGAAACTATATAAATATTCATAGTTTTTTTAAGAAAAATAAAAATTAAATTTCACTGTTTTGGGATTTGATCAAATATTACTATGTCAAGCACTGGTTTTCTTGCATAATCATGGCATTTCGAACTCATAAAATACGAGAGGTTCACTGTTCACATGATTGAATGAAAAAACTCGAGAAATCCGAAGACGGCCACCAAGGTCAAGAGATGGAAACACATGTTTTGCTCTCAAGTGATGTAAAGAGTCCTACCAATTTTTCTTTTTGAAACGGTCTAAAATATTTATATTTGTGAGGTAGATCGACCTAATCCATATATGAAATCAAAAATAATTTTTTTGGCATACTAAGTAATACATTTTCATGAGTCGGATCAGATAGATGATTCATCTTAAAAATTGACCCGAGAGACGATCTTATAAGAGTTTTTGCGTTTTTTATCAAAAGAACTCATTCCAATAATTTTCATATTAAATTTTTAAAAAAAAAAAACAAAATGAGTGGATAAATTTATTATGTTAATAAAAATGGCCTTTATCAAATTTTATTTTTTTATTTTTTAAAAAATAAAAATTGAAAAAGAAAAGTCCAATAAAAAAAGAGCTATTTATAAATTTATTCAGTTTATATATATTACAATAACAAAGTGTGAAAGTTTATAGTACTTTATTAATATTTAAAATAATATTTGTTTGAATATCAATACTATCGAACCAAAATTGTGTCTCGTATCCTCGGGCAGTACTGATATCAATTAGCACGTGATATTAAAAAAGTATGCTATTAAACAATTTTGTGTAAAAACAATATATAAAGATTATATTAAAATTAAAAATATTAAAATTTTAATAGTATATTTTAGTAAATTAATTATAATAAGTTTGAGTTTGTATATACTTACAAGAATACCGTAATCATGAGTTCTCCTTTTGCTTCCATTAATATAAACATTTCCCGTCGTCACCAAATTCGCCGATAGTCTGCCTGCGAGCCAAACATTTTATATTATTACAATGCAAACGAAAATTAAGAAATCCTAGTTGTCTCCATAAATATAAGGCAAAAACTTGTGTGATAAGATCTCACGGGTCGTATTTGTGAGACAGATATCTTATTTGGGTCATCCATGAAAAATATTATTTTTTATTGTGAAAATGTTAAGGTTGACCCGTAGTAACATCCGTGAAATGAGACCGTCTCTAAATATAAATCATATATTAAAAAAATGTTAATTATATTTAGCAAAGATTTAAATATCATGTAAAAATCAATAACGAAGTCAAGCATTATAGACGTGAAAAATTTAATTCTTAAAATAAAATTTTTTATTATCACGAACTGATTAGTAAATAAAAATGGAAATTGTATTTTGCATTGAAGTACATTTGAAACAATCAACCATGGATTCGATCTATTTTTTCTCTTTAACCAGATTGTTATGTTTTATTCTCTTCTGGTAATTAGGTAGGGTTTTGCAATATTTTTTTTAAAAAAAAACTGATTATGATTCCTTTATAAATTTGCAAGAAAATTTTCATAATCGTTTTTTTCAAACATTTGCAAACAACAAATTAATCTGCTTAAACTCGTATTTTAGAAGTTTTAAATGTTGGATGGTTTTCTTCATGTAAAGATGGCCAAAACCCAATAAATCTAGCTCATACGAAGAATAAAAAAGTGCATGTGTCTTACCCTAGTTAAAAACATGAGCCGTCAAAAATAATACACAAAATATAGAGAGAAAGAGAGAATTTTCGATTTGCACATATCCCTGCAAATCAATCAACAAGCATTTTCGACTTATTAAACCGTTGGGATCAAGCTGAAATTTGGTCAACTTGTTCATAAAGAAGTAACTAAATTGTGAACAGTGGATATCGAGTTTTATGGTCGTTAAGATCAGTTTCTGGAGGATGAATAGAGGTTGTTGGTTTCTCGCACATAATGCGGAAATATAACTATTGGATTTAGCTCAAGTTTGGACATAATATTTAGAAATTCGTGGGGTACGTTCAGGACCGTGTAGATTGGATTTGGAGCTCTGTATTGATGGGAATAGATTCTGGACAATAGGCTTTTTGGGTGAGATCTTTCTAATTGTCTTGTTGTTTCAAGGTTGTGATATCTTGATATATAGTTATTTGTGATTGTGTATTGGTTGACTTTGGTTGTGGACTGGTTGTAATCTCTTTATTAATATAGCGGAGATTATTTTGGTGACGATCAGGTTTCTACTATTACTGATGATTTTCTTATCATTCATGATTATGATTCTGTTAATTTTGTATATGATGAGACTAGCTAGTTTGGGTAGTGGACAATGGTACATCCATTCATGTTACATCACAAAGAGATTTCTTTATATCCTATACATCATTTGACTGTGTAAATGTTAGAATAGGTGATAATGGCTTATCTAAAGCTATTGGTGTGGGTGATGTATGTTTGGAGACTAATAATGGTACAATACTACTTTTGAAATATGTTAAACATGTACCATATCTTCGCTTGAATCTGATTTCTGTTCGAAAAATTGATGATGAGGGTTTCTGCAATATCTTCTTTAATAGTCATGAGTGGAAGCTTACTACGGTTGTGACTAGAGGAAAGAAGTGAAATTCATTGTATTTGGTGCAAGCAAAGCAGGCTGATCGATCCATAAATGCAGTGGAAGTTGAAAATAATGTCTAATTGTAGCATTGCAGGCTTAGTCACATTGATGAGAAGAGCTTTGTGATTTTGATCAAGAAAAATATGATTCCTGAAATAAAGAATGAGACTTCGAAAAAGTGCTCTCATTGTTTGGTCGAAAAACAAAACTGAGTTGCTTTAAAGATGTCTACTCCATCAAGAAAGCCAGGTGTACTTGATTTTATTCATTTTGATGTTTGTGGCTCTATGAAAACAAAAACTCTGGGTGATGCCTTTTATTTTTCAACTTTTATAGATGATCACTCGAGGAAGTTGTGGGTCTATGTGCCTTTTAAGTTTTGACATTCTAGACAGGGTTTGGTCCCAAAAAGATATTTTTTTATAAACGCTTGTGTGTTTTTGAATGCAAGGTTTTCTTCCATAGTCCCAAAGATGAAAGGTCCAAGCTTGACGCTAAGACGTGAGAGGTTGTATTTCTTGGCTACAGCTAGCCATGATGAGTATGGTGACATGTTTTATGATCCAGAGGAAAAGAAACTCATCAGATTTCGATATGTTGTATTTGTTGAAAATCATGAGAATCTAAAGGATATTGAGAGGCAGACAAAACATCAAGCAAGCTTAGTGATAATTTGATTGAGATTTGACACAGTACCTAAGAACCGAGTGCCGGTATAAGCTGAAGGTGTTAATTAGATTGACTCAACTGTTATTGATGTTCATGTAGAGGTTGAGGCAGATCTAGGATCAGAAATTCGGGTTCTAGTTAGAATATCTTCCAGAATTCGTATACCTTCGAACACCTATCCTGCCACTGAGTTTGTTTTATTGAATGATGGGGGAGAACCTAATTAAATAGCATGAAGAAGCAATGGAAGATGTGCACAAAAATGAAGGATTGATGCCATGCAAAATGAGATGAAATCCTAATATGAGCTTTGGAGAATAAATATTGGGTTCAAAGCTAGATTGGTTGGTAAGGGTTCGAGTCAAAAGAAATGTTTTGATTTTGAGGATATTTTCTCTCTGGTGGTTAAAATGTCCTCTATCTATGTTGTGCTTGGTTTATCGGCCAATTTTTACTTGGAGATTCAGCAGATGGATGTTAAAACTGCTTTGGGAGCTCAATATAGCTATAATTTTTGGGAGCTCAATGTAGCTATATATTTTTTATGTCGTGAGAACCCTCAGTCGCTACCTTTCCGTGGCATTGGACAAGTCTTGTGTGACAGAGTCGTCCACAAAAATATTGGCAGAGAAATCAAACTACTTATCACTGGTTAAACATGCATATAATCCATCAATTTGGATACCCTTGGGACCTCATTGTGACTATATTGCGCATACTATATGTAGCATATAACATAATTTATATACGGTATGAAATTTAAATGCTTTGCCAAAATCTTATATCATTAATTATGGCGATGAAACATCACTATACGTAGAGCACAGTTGCGACTATTATTCCAACTAGTGGGCTGTAGCATTTAATTTTGTTTATAAATACACATGACACGGACCGATCTATTTAATTTGAATTTATTCGGATTGTTTCGATGACCCAATTGAAATAATTAATTTTAAATGCTTTGCCAAAATTTTCAATTGTTTCGATGACCCAATTGAAATAATTAATTTTAAATCCGTTTGGTTTATTCGGATTTCAGAAAATTAATTCGTCTTAGAAAAAAAAAATTAAAGTTAATTTCTGTTTTATGAAATTATTGGTTTTCGATAATTTTGTTTGGTTGATATCTAAACATAATTAATCAGTACTAGCTTGGAGGTTGCTCATTCGCTTTTAATTAATTGATGAGATTTCTTATGGTATTTGCTCTGAAGTTTTGACGTACTCACCACTAAAATGACATTAATCTATTGAATGTATAATTTTGATATGATTTATCAATATAATAAGTGAGTATCACATCAGCGGTGGGTACGATGGCTAGATATGAAAAGTGACAATATATCAAAAAATGTTTCTCTATGTCTCATATGTATGTTTAAGTTTGTGTTTGTTTTCAAGCACATTTACAGAGTTATTAAAAAATTAAATTTTAGAAAAAAAATCTATTTTACCTTTATTTAATTAATGTTTTAATAGGATAAAAAATTGTTGGAAGTAGTTAATATGTTTAATGATAAAAGTAAATTGATAAAAATAAAAATAAATAATATATTTTAAAGGATGAAAATGAAAATGGGAGTTAGACATGAAATTAATGAAAATGAAATTAATAGATTTATTTATTTATTGATGGAATCGAATAAACAAAAGTTGGTATTATATTTATTGTCAATTTTCTCTATCTATTCTGACATAAGTTTAAATCGACCATGTGTGTATGAATTATGATGTCTACTATATATATAGGTTTGGATACCAAATAAGGAATTTGTTCGTGCATTAAATACACACCTAGAATTGTAAAAAATTAAAATAAAAAAATACTAAATATAAAAATTGGAGAGTGTGTGTGTGTGTGTATAATATATATATATATTATATATATATATATATATATAGGTAACCGAAAAAGAACGAATATAATTAAAATGGAGAGAGTATAAATTTTAAGCAAAAACTTGTGTGAGACGGTCTCACGGGTCGTATTTGTAATACATGTCTCTTATTTGAGTTACACATGAAAAAGTATTACTTTTTATGCTAAAAGTATTACTTTTTAGTGTAAATATAGGTAAAATTGACTCGTCTCACAGACTATGATTCGTGAGAGTCTCACATGAGAACTATTCTAAATTTTATATTGGTAGAATTTATGTTATGTTGGATACTGCAATTAATGTCTTCATCTTTATTTATATATTGTTTATTTATTATTTCATATTATAAAAGATAAGAGTGGTGTTTTAGTCTTTTGCTTTTTAACGAGATTCGAGATTTTGATAAATTTAACATTTTCTTGAAATGAGCGTTGTGAAAATCATTAATTGTCAATTTATTCGAAATAAAGTATAAATTTAAGATTTTATATTTTACATATATATAATTTTTTAGAATATTTTACATTTTCGAATATTTTAAACGTTGAAAAGGTACACGGAATGATGAGACGACTCCGTAAATAAGTACGTGATACTGAAAAATATTAATGTGTATAGTATCACAGTAACACTCGAAACAAATATCAAAAGACATGAAAAAAGGATTAAATAATCAAAATCTAATTTTTATTAGTTAGATGACAAAAACAAATAAGACAGATTAATGCTATGACAATCTTTGCAATTTTCCCATTTATATATGATGGAAAGTTGTGGATTGACTTTTATTGAGACCGACACGAATTACTTTTGAGATACTAACATAAATTCTATATTTTTATTAACAAACTATCTTAATATATATATATACATAACAAAACATATCTGCTAACCACATACATGAGACAAATTCATTCAAAAGCTTATTATTGGTGACATGAGTTGATTTGATCTATAATTATATAATAATTTTGATATAAAAAAATTTATATTTTTCATGTATTGATATGATCAGAAATCTGTCTCAGAAAATTAATCTATGAGATGAGATAATATCAGAGTTTTTTTGTTGGAAAAAGGTGAGATCTCAATAAAAATGCATGGAAACTTAGAAGAAACGATTATTTACGAACTCTAAATTTGATTTTTATTATCTAATTAGTCAATATTAAATCTTAACGAATCAACCTTTTTTCGGGAAAAAAATTAATCCTTTTTTGGTCGGAATCACCGAAATGGTGTAACACAATGTATGCAAGCACTAGGACTGTAGGACAAGAAAAAGCACGAGTAGAGGGGAAGATGCACCTAACCTGCTAAAGAATCAAGAAACGTAGACTTGCCGGAACCGGAAGGACCCATGACCGCCATGATCCTCCCCGAAACAGCATAACCCGTCAACCCATTCAGCAACTTCTTCGTCGGCCCGCTTCCGAAATTCGGGAGCATCACTGTTAAATCTTGCCATGCCAAACAGGTCTCTCCTCCTCCAACTCCGCCGCTTTCAAGATCTTGTCCGCCATTGAACGTGGGCGGAGGAGGCGGAGATATCTCTATGTCCATGTTATAATCTGGTTTAGTTTTATGGTTAAGAACCAGAAAAACGAATTCGATGCTATGCTGTTTATATAATGCAGTGGAACGAGAGACTTTCCAAAAATTAAACTGGGGAAAAATGCTGTTCTGCGGGCACACTTGAATGCTGCCATAAATTGCGCCGCAGTGTGGGGGTTGGGTGAACAGAGATTTTAATAACATGCAGCAATCTTTCATGTGGGTAAATAAATTACTAAAATTTGTTCAGTGAATGTTATTTGCTTCGATTTCTTTGTGCTTCGATTTTAATAATTTTGATACATAATATTCAAAATGTAATAATAACTATATAAATGCATTTTCAATTGTGTGAGTATCAAAATTTAAATAATCAAAAAGATAAATGATGTATATATTAAGGATATTATTGTTGCTTCACTAAAAATTAAGCCCGGAATAAATTTTCTCCCAACACTCAAATTTTAGCTTATATTAGCTTTAGAATTTTATTTTCAAACACTTCATACTTTTACTTCTTATCGATCTCACGCCCAGAGCCCGCGCGTGTAACTGCACAATGAGTCCATATAGCAACTAATTCGTATTTTTAATTGTTTTACGAAAATGATTAACTCAAATTGTTATAGAAGTTCATTGTAGCCTATTATAAACTCATTTTAAATATTTAATTTTTTATCACTACTTCGTATTCTTCCTCGTTTTTACGAAAATTATTAACCAACGTTGATATAGAAGTCCATTATAACCTATTTATGAATTCATTTTAAATCTTAATTTTTAGCATGTGGGACAAGGGGTATCACAATCACCCCTCCTTCAAAATGCGACGTCCTCGTCTAGGCCTGACCCCTCGATCCACCAGCACCGAGAATCTAGAGGTGACTCTTACAGGTTCAAGAGGTGGCTCACATGCACGTAGCACTTTGCCCTGCATAGCACTTGTTTCCCGGTGTTCCTTGCCGCTGACCGTCTCTGATATCATTCTGTCACGCCCCGAGCTCGGGATCGTGCCTGCGTGACTGCACAATGGGCTCCTATAATAACTACTTCGTATTCGTTCTCGCTTTTATAAAAATGATTAACCCAAGTTGCTATAGAAGTCCATTTTTGTCCATTACAAACTCATTTTAAATCTTTAATATTCACCATATGGGACAAGGGTTATCACAATCACCTCTCCTTCAGAACGCGACGTCCTCGTCGCGGTCTAACCCCTCTGAAGGGAAATATAATTTCCATAGTAAATTGATTTCCCTAATATTATCTTTTATTTGTTGATTTGATTGAGTATAATATTTAATTATGATTTTGCTTTCTAGATAGTTAAGATTTTATTGTGATATAATATCTTTCTTAAATTTAATTTCTTTCTTGATAAGATTATGTGGAATATTGAGCTTTACCGTTCTAGATATTATCTTTATGATAAAGATCTTCAAGATATAATATTTATGATAATAATTTAATGAGAGAGTGAGTCTCATGTGAGACCGTCTCACAGATACTAATCTGTGAGACGGGTCAACCTTACCTATATTCACAATAAAAAGTAATACTTTAGGCATAAAAAATAATAATTTTTCATGGATGACCCAAATAAGATATCCGTCTCACAAATTCGACCCGTGAGACCGTCTTACACAAGTTTTTGCCTTAATGAGATATGGTATTAATGTTTAAAAATAGTTTATTTCTAATTAAACTCTTATTTTCCTTGTGCAATAGGTTTTCTTGAAGAGAAAAAATCTACACCTATAAATAAGAGATCAAAGACATTGGTAAAAGGCTTTTTTTTCCCACACGAACATATATATACGCACTTGTAATCGACGTGAATATCAGAGAAATAAGTCATCAAGGATCGTGCTGTTTTGAAGAGTGGTGATCGCGTGTTGCCTTGAATATTGGGGACATCTACAGACAACATCCGTAACGAAGTTGGCTGAAGATTGTTTTTTGTGGCTCTCCTTTTGGCATCAAGTTTTGCTTTCTTGTTTTAGTTTTTATTCTGGTTATTTGTTTTTAGAAAGCATTTACTTTCTCAACTTCTTGATGAAATTGATTTTGGTGATAATCACTAGTGATTGATTTTTATGTAAACGTTTTTGGTTTTTTAGTGATTAATTTTTGTCATAAGACACCGCACAAGTATTTATACTTGTGCAAATTTAATCTCGTCCATCTGTTTATGTTAAGTGAATTTGTGTTACAAACTTCAATTTTCCGCTGCATATTGTCCAAGATGTTGTAACATCTGACACAACATTTAGTTCTAATAAAACACGAATTTGCATCTTATACTGATTTGGTTATATTAGATATATTTTATTATCTGTCGAACAACACAATATAATCTTTACACCCTCGATCCACCAGCGTCGAAAATCTAGAGGTGGCTCCTATAGGTTCAAGAGGTATCCAATCATGTAGCACTTTGTCTCGCAGGTTCAAGAAAAAGCTCTCATGCATGTATCACTTTGTCCCGAATAGCACTTATTTTCTGGTGACCGTTTTTGATATCATTCTGTCACGCTTCGAGCACGGGCCACGCCTGCATGACTGCACAATGGGCTCCTAACTTCGTATTCGTCATCGCTTTTACGGAAGTGATCAACCCAAGTTGATATAGAAGTTCATTGTAGCACAAAATAAACTCATTTTAAATCTTTAATTTTTTTCATGTGGGACAAAAGGTATTATAATCGACTTCAATATAATCTTTTAGAAATATAACTTTAAAATAAGCAAAAAGCTCTCCCAGACATTCTCTTAGTCCTATGTTTTCGTTTTTTTGTTACGTCAAAATGTGGTATTAGTACGATAAGTTGATCATTATTTTTATTTTATTATTTTTCGTCATAATGCTAACGAAGTATTAGACACATTAGCAATCAGGGACGTATCTTCCCAAGGTCTGTAGTGGGCTATACAGAGTGTTTAGAGGAGCTTCTATGAAGCACTTCTTATATTCTAGTTGAGTGAAAGTTTTTTGGGATGTTTGTGAATGTCCATTTCTGCTTCAAATTCTGTATTTTTAACCAAAAGCTAGAAAAAATATGGACATATATTTTTTTATGTTTCGATTTTTTGTTAATGATTTAAAGTTACAATTTGATTTGTATCCTTAAGAAATTTATCATATTCCACAATTGTTTTTAATATTTATAATTTTTTTGGAGATTTTGTAAAATATTAAATTTTATTTATATATCAATTTTTAAGAGTTTCAAATGGAACTCCTAAATTCTAATCATATTTTATTACAAGCATTTATTTTTGTAAAAATAATTTGCATTTCCATAATTTTTTTAACATATTTTTGTGCATTTATACAATTTTTTTCATGTGTATTTTATTAATCTTATATAAAGTTTCAAACATTCACGTTGTAAAAAATAAAATAATTTTGATATAAAATATTCAAAATATAATAATAAATATATCGTCAATGGTGTGGGTACAAAATTTTGGAACCGTTAATAGTCAGATTCCATGTACATTATCTATATGTACTATTTTTATAAAGAACGATGACACGCGGCTGAAAAATTCCATTTTTGAAAATGACTAAGACCGATTTTATAAAAAAGAGTCCTCAGATTTGAAAGTTGAAATTCTTTTATAAAATGACTATTTTTAAAATTTATCATATTAGACAATCTCAGTCTTAAAAAGCTATTGAATTACTAAGTTATTGAAAGTCCAACTAATCTATAGTTGTTGTAGCACACACTTAAATTTTTATTCAACTTGTGCTAGATTATTTCTTTAAGAACTACTTATAACCGACAGAAAGAGTCTTTATGATCAAATTGTTAAGTTGAGTGATATCTAGGAGTTACACTAGGACATAGATAAGTGTTGTAGAAATGAATTATTGTAAATTTCTTGTAACTACCAAAGCTCTTTTAGTAATATCTTTTCGGAAACAAAAGAAGAAGATAAATAGAAATGTTACACCACCTTTGAAATTCCATAAACAAATTTTTTGTTTTCTCAAAAGAAGATTTTGATTACTAGAAGATTAGAATGCAAGTTCACCTAACTGTCAAGATGATGAAATGTGGTATGTTACAATGAATAGGCCAATAAAAATCATGAAGCCAAATGGAGCCTTAGCTCTATCATAAGAAGCACCACATTTGGTTGACCCAGAATGGAATAGAATAATCAATATAAGAAGAAAGCAAACTTAGATAATGTGGCAAATGACATATTCTACAAGATTTTATACAAAAATAGTTTTAGCAATAACAATATGTGTTCGACTGCCAAATAAATTTGGAATGATTTAACTTTGCAAAACGAACGATCAAACTAGCAAAACAAATTTTATGTGGCTATACCAAATTTTGACAACATTAACATGAAGCCTGGTGAATCCATGAATGACTTTTATTTGTTTTTTTGGTATATATGCATTCAAATTCATAAATTGTTGTTGGTAGTGAGTTTTTCCAAAAAGTGTCTCACGATTGGATTTGCAACTGATGAAACAACTTTGGAACTAAAACTTATCAGTCAAATAACTTTATATAAAAGTACGAAAACTACTCTAATTGATGCAGCAAATATCTTTGCCAAACTGATAACAGATGATGTGAACCGATAAAGGTGTGCGTTAGAATGATTTTGTAAAAACAGATAAATGAACACAAAAATTTATTTCTAGAAGTTTGATAACCAGATCCTTCTATGTCTCTTATTATTCCATTGTCGGAAATTTCACTAGAATATTTTTCAAACAAATCACAATTGAAGTCAGAATATCAATTGAAACTCTTACTCAATCAGTCAAAACAACAATCCCCAACTGATCTACACTTGAACATCCAGACGACAAGTCTAGAGTTCCACTCTAACTTCTACAATCACTCTACTTCATCTGTATGAATAGAACTGGTGTGGAAGTTGATATGATACGCAACAAGTTGTTTCAAAGCGATCACTTATATATGATCATTTATTGATTTGATGTGGCGATGAAGTTATGCTCTAATGCTAAAAGATCCTCCAGAACTGAGCTGACAGTGAAGTGTGAGCATAAATATGTTAAGAGGTTGGACATCCATGGTGCTCCAAGAGCTTTGAATATTTTTAAACGATGTTCATACACATTCTTGTGCTCCTTTCCAGGGCCGTGCCTATTAGGAGGCAAATGAGTCCAATGACTCAGGCCCATCTCTTTTTTGGGGCCCAAAATTTTTTTTAAAAAATTATTATATAATACTAGTTATTAGATAGTCCAAAACCAAGTATTTATTAAATAGAACTTGCTTAGCATATTATCGATTTATTCTCCAATCTTCCCCAATATTCATCTGCAGACAAGCCTTAATCGACTCCAGTCGTTGCGTCGTCTCTAGGTTTGATTGAAAGATCCACGAGGAGCTGTAAGTCTATTTTCTTGTGTTTGCTTTGTTCGAGCTTCTAATTTTTTATTGTAGTTTTTTACTTTCTTCGGGGCTTTATGTGGTATCTATAATCTACGTTTTTTGACTGAAATTTTGGTGGATGTAATGCTTATCCGGCTTTCAAATGCTCATATTGCTTATAAAATATTGTTGACTATCCCGGTCATAGTAGCAAGTGCCGAGCGAAGTTTCTCAAAGATAAAGCTCATCAAAACTTTTTTCCGATCAACTATGTCACGAGAAAGATTAAATGGATTGGCTATGTTATCGATTGAGAAAGAAATTACTGAACAACTTGATTATACTGACTTGATTAGTATTTTTAGTTCTAAAACTATTAGGCGGGTTGTTTTTTTAGGGATCATTTTGGACATATTTGATATATTTATTCTTTTAATTTTTTATATTATCTTTTGACGTATTGATTTAATTTGAAAAATAGCTATGAGACGAAAAAAAATATAAACACACATTATGATTCGGAAGCATCTTTTTAAAAGTTAGACTCAGACCCAAATATTATTAGGATCGGCCCTGCTCCTTTCAAATCACCTTCTTCTTTGTTCTTATTGGATTCTCCCTTTTATATACATTTCTTATGACAATCATATTTTTATATTTATGAAAATTTGTACCATCGTCTAAAAAAGCTTGATCTACTTTGTCATTGACTATGGCTGCATTAAATACTTGTCATTTTGTGTCAAAAACTACATCACTGGCTAATCGGTTATGGATTGTTTGATCTTGTGATTTGAACCGATTAATGTTATATACTGATATTCTGATTTATTAGAATTATTTCCATCAAAACATTTAACTCTATCATTATTTTAAGGATATAACATTAACATTTATTTTTAGAATTATATTTAAATAATTCATTATCTTTTAAATTTATTTAAATTTCTTACTATATAAAAAATCAAATTTTATTTTCCACACACATTGTGTGTCCAAGTTATTATTATTAATGTCAGTTATATAAACTTATCGTAAAAGAAATAGGGCAAAAATTTGTGTGAGACGATCTCACGGGTCGTATTTGTGAGACGGATCTCTTATTTGGGTCACTCATGCAAAAGTATTACTATTTATGCTAAGATTATTACTTTTTATTGTGAATATGCGTAGGGTTGACCCGTTTCACAGATTATGATCCGTGAGACGATCTCACATAAGACCCACTCACAGATAAAGATTCGTGAGACTGCCTCACAAGAGACCTACTCATTAGTTTTTTGACATGGTAAGTATTACTTATCATGACTATTTTCTTATACAACAATATATTTAATTTTTATATTTGATGGGAATTTACTCACTGGTTGAACCACCGGTTAATTGGTGGAACCAGTAACCCGTGGGTGACCCATTGTTTGACTGGGTCAATATCTGGATCGGGTTTAAAAACTATACAAAGCACAAAAGAATTTCTATTATGGGCTAAACAATTATAAAATATTATATATATATATATATATATATATATATATATATATATATATATATATATATATATATATATATATATATATATTAAGGATGGGAAAAAATTTATCCATTTGAAATTGTCAAATTGACACAGTGAACCGAGTCTTTTGCCCCAGTTGAGACACAGAACGAGACATCCCAATTGTCCTGAATATAAAAAAATTAGATATGTAAAATTAATAAGGCAATTTTATTCTTTGTTTTTTCATCTACTTGTATTTTCTTCAACCCAACTTGATATTGTAAATATCTAAACTATTTCAAACAGTAGAGTTTAATCTTATCCTATATTAAAATTAGTAGTTCAGCAATTTGGGCACCACCGCACCACTACATGCATATGTTCTTCTAAAATTATTATTATTATTATTATTATTATTATTATTATTATTATTATTATTATTATTATTATTATTATTCCAAAAACGTACGAATGCATGAACCTTTATTCAAATGAACAATATTGAAATGTTTTGACAGCATCAAACCCAACTCTAAATTATTGGCTTTCTGGGAAGTCGTCAATTAGTTTAAACTAATAATACTAGTGGAGAGCTACTCGTACGCGCATCTTGATTATCTCACTGGCTATAAATTCTGATTAACTCATTGTTTTCCAGCAGTTTTTCAAGTTTTTGGTCCATTTTCATTTCTCCAAACTTCGTAAATACTGTTATAGTTGTCGTCGGCATGTCTACGATTAGATATTCTTTATCTGCAGCACCCATGAATTGTTTCTTCGTATTTCTGTTGTTTCTGTCGGGAACATTGGTCTTTGATAGAGGTAATTGCGGATAATTTTATTAGTTGATATTAATTCAAGATAACTTATGGAGCAGTAGATGATATTTACAATTTTTACTAAATTTAATCTATTATTCCAAGACTAACTATATTGTCATGGAAATTTGCAGGTGAAGGAGCCATTGGAGTGTGCAATGGGCGACTTGGTTCCAATCTACCATCTGAACAGCAGGTCGTGGAATTCTACAGAGCCAATGGAATTCAAAGAATGCGAATTTACGAACCGAATCAGGCTACCCTCCGAGCCCTTCAAGGATCCGGCATAGAACTCATGCTCGGGGTCCCCAACGTAGACCTTCAATCCCTCCAATCCGACGCAACTGATTGGGTTCGAACCAATGTCGTCCCACACTTCCCCAACACAAGAATACGCTACATCGCGGTTGGAAACGAAGTAGACCCCGAGAACCCCGAGACCTCGCGTTTCGTCCCACTTGTTCTCCCCGCCATGCGAAACATCTACGATGCACTCTCTGTATTCAGTTTACAAGACCGAATCAAGATCTCCACAGCTACATTTTCTGCCCTCTTGATGAACACTAGTCCTCCGTCGAGTTCGAGCTTCAGGAACATGTCGTTTATGGAGCCCATCGTTCGGTTCTTGGAGCAAACGGATGCTCCACTTCTTGCCAATATATACCCATATTTTGCTCACATTGGTGACACTCGAAACGTTCCACTCCCTTACGCCTTGTTCACTGCTCCTGGAATTGTTGTCCAGGATGGTGTATATGGATACCGGAATCTCTTCGATGCCATGCTTGATTCCATGTATTATGCCACGGAAAGAGCTGGAGGGCCGAATGTCGAAATCGTGGTCTCGGAAAGTGGGTGGCCATCTGATGGGGGAGTTGCGGCGAATATGGCGAATGCAGATGTTTATTATCGGAATTTGGTGAATCATGTGGGGAATGGGACGCCAAGGAGGCCAGGCAATGAGATAGAAACGTACCTGTTTGCCATGTTTGACGAGAATCAGAAGCCTGGAGCTCAGAGCGAGCAGCATTTTGGGCTGTTCCATCCGAATATGCAGATCAAATATCAAGTAGACTTTTAATTCCTAGGTCTGATGGACAATGCATGTACCAGAATTTAGCTATTAGTTGACTCAAATATAAAAATTTATGTTATCTTTATGTGATTAATTTTATAACCAAACACGGGTTGGGTATCGGGTACATTATAATAATTTTTTTACGATTTGTTAGGATCGAATAAGCAAGAAATAGATTGTCGAATTTTACTAAGTTTACAAGCTGTTTTGACCACAAATTAAATTGGCTCAACGTTGTATATCTTCGAATTTATTTGATATAAAATTGAAGTGTTAAAGATTTTAAAGAATGTGAAAATAAATATGGGTTAAAGAATCAATGTAGCCAAATGCAGTAAATAAATGCTTAATGTAAGTTGCTGAAATGTGAGTGTGGAACAGTAAATGTTAAAGAGTTTTTTGTTGTTTTTTTTTTTTTTTTGAATTTCGCAGTTAGAAAGCTTCTACGTCTTTCTTTCTTACTAATTCCATGGAAGGTATTAATAGCACATGTCCAAGTCACATAGCAGGAAACAATACAAGTACTTATCAATTATCATTTAGACGATTTACATGAAACAAAAATACAAAATCAACATCCAGATCACACAACATGACGATCTACAGTTCACTCAACTACACGTCCAGATTATTAAGCATGACGATTTACAAGGAGAAAAACACAAGATTTGCAGCAAAAGATTGTGTAAGAAATGGCTTGCAGTTAGGCAAATACAAAGAAAGATTCCAAGTATTTTTCTTTTGGATCGGCACAATGGACAAATTAGCAAAACATTGAGTTTATCTTGAAGTGCTTTTAATGCTCTTGAATTCCAAAAATCTTCCCGATGATGAGTGTTTATAGCATTCATTCCAATTATCAGCGATATTCCAACCATACAACTAACAATGAATTCCCCGTATTATTAGTGCAAAAGTAGTTGTTGGCGTCCTCGTGTCGTATTGTAACTTCATAAGGCTGACAAATTTTGTATTCTAGTGATATGTTGATCATCTTCTTATAGCTTAGAGACGTTGCAAGTCTCATTCTAAGCACAATCATCTCTAAGGAATCTTCGATGATCATGATTTGCTCTGATCTGATCTGATCTTGAAAAGAAAAATTCTAAGCTTTAGGCCAATTTTCACTCAATAATATATCTTCAAGCTATATAACGAGTCTTCTGAGAGACTTTTCTTATCTGCAACCCTTCTGCATTCTGATCTAGTACTCTTGTCTGTCTTGAGAGATCTTGAACAGAAGCAATCTTCTAACTTTTCTTAACTCTAGTGCTTTGATCTGATGACTTCATTGTTCTGATTTGGAATCACAGAACTCTTGATCTTCTGAAGACTTGAGAGACTAGCTAGTTGCATATCTGATTAGGTGCTCTGTTGAGTCAGTCTATCTGACACAATACATCTGAAACTCTTCTCTGATTTCTTCAATTGATCTTTTGTTATTTCATAGTTTTCTACTCTCATGAAGTGCTCTGATCTAGTAGAAGAAACCCTTAGACTTCATGAGTTCTTCATATTGACATGACAAAACTGTGACTAATCATGATCACTATCAATGTCAGCTATATTAGTGTCATCTCCTTCTCTTGTTCCAGATGGACTGGCCTCCTCAGTTTGTGCTCCAATGTGATCTCCTTCTTTTTGTCTAGAATGGACAACTACCTCCAATGACAGCTTATAGTCTTCAATGAGATTCTCATAGTAGGCCAGATCATCCTTGGCTTGAAGAATCTTTGCAAGGGCATGATCTATCTGTGCTTGGATGGCAGCAGTGAAAATCATCACATATCATGTGGGTGCGTTAATATCAGGAGTGTCTTGAGGGACATCAAAGATAGTAGATGTAGCACGAGACTCAGACCAACATAGGTCGATTTTCCTGTTTACTTTGAAAAGGGTAGGTGCAATCTTAAACACCTCATTGATATCATATATGTCATGACCCGAGCCCGGCCCGCGCCTGCGTGACTGCACAATGGGATCCTATAGAAACTACTTCGTATTCATCCTCACTTTACGAAAATGACTAGCCCAAGTTTATATAGCAGTTCATTATATACTTATTTTAAATATTTAATTTTTAAGATGCGGGACAATGGGTATCACAATCACACCTCCTTTGGAACACGACGTCCTCGTCGCGGACTGATCCTTTGATCCACCATCACTGAGAATCTAGAGATGGCTTCTACAGGTTCAAGAGATAGCTCTCGTCATGTAGCACTTTGCCCCGACAGGTTTAAGAGATGACTCCTATGCACGTAGAACTCTGCCCCACATAGCACTTATTTCCCGGTGTTCCTTGCTGTTGACCGACTTTGATACCAAGAGGTCATGCCCCGAGCCCAGGCCCGCACCTGCATGACTGGACAATGGGTCTCTATAGCAAATACTTCGTATGCGTTCTCACTTTACGAAAATGATTAACCCAAGTTGCTATAAAAGTCCATTGTAATCCCATAAAAAAATCATTTTAAATCTTAAATTTTTACAATATCGGACAAGGAATATCACAATCACCTCTGCTTCAGAATGCGACATCCTCGTCTCCCCCTGACCCCTTGATTCACCAGCGTCGAGAATCTAAAGGTGACTCCTACAGGTTCAAGAGGTGGCTCTCGTCATGTAGCACTTTGCCCCGTAGGTTCAAGAGGTGGCTCCCATGAACGTATCACTTTGCTCCACATAGCACTTATTTTCACGGTGTTCCTTGCCCGTGACCGTCTCTGATACCATTCTGTCACGCCCTGAGCTCGGGCCCGGTCCTGCGTGGCTGCACAATGGGTCCCTATAGTTAATTAACATCTCGCACAAAACCTTGAGATTCGAGAATCCCATACAGCAACGAGGAAAAAGGAAGCTTTGAGGATTTGAGTCCCCCTTCGGCAAATTGCATTACCGTGTGGAAGACCAGCTTCCCAAAGTTAAAGGCTCGATTATTGCCAATGGAGTAGAGAGTTGTGGCCTATTGTCTCGTCACAACTATGGAGTTCATCGACGGCATCCAGTTGCGAATGGCAAGTTTGTGTAGGACAGAGTAGAAGGATGTCAAATCAGCAGCTGGTCCTATGTTCGAATGGATGGGGAATTGTTGAATGAGTCCCCCAATGATTGTGGTAGTGACAACATGGATTTCCAGAAGAAGGCCGTTTTCTGAATCAGGATGTTTATGATATAATTCATTATTACCACATTCTTCGAGCACTTGGCTCTTGTTTCTATCCATATCTTTGCAGGTATACAACTAACAAATTTCATGCTCGCTCCTTCTCTCGTGTCTTTTGGTATACAGTGAGATGCACAAAGGTTATCGATGTCTTCACTCTTGAATCATTTTTATTTATATGAGCTTATATGTGAATAATTATATGTTGTGAATTGTCTATTAATTTAAATTCAAAATAAATTGATCAACTATTGTTTCGGGTTATTAGGAAAGAGAAGACTGATGTCAATGTTTAATTTTCATTTTGTTATCAGTTTATTTCAAGTTATATGCTTCTGTACCATAGTTAATGTTTTACCTCTGCTTCTATAAAACATTCTGTGATTATTCGAACTTGTAAAGACAATGTTTTCTATTTATGAATAAATAGATTGGTTTGGAAATTATGTACTTCTGGAGCTTGTTGTTTTACAATTATTTGATTGTGAAAATACGCCGATGTCATATGTCTTGGTCTCGGGACGTGACATTACTCTCGCCACATATATGTGTGCCAAGTCTAGAGCATCGAACACAAATAAATCACATTCGATGGATTTAGTGGTATCGAAAAAAAAATTAAAAAAAAAACAAAAATTAAAAGAAAATCTAAGTTACGAGATGAAAACCAAATTTTAATAAGTTATAAAACTAAAATTCAAAACAATTCATCTTACATGACTAAAATTGCAATTTTTCCATCGAAATATACGGACAAAATTTATTGAAAGATATAGATTTTGAAAGCAATAAATTTGGGTATGTTTTAGTAATGGTTTTTTTGAAGATAAAGAGAGAAATGGTGACTTAATTATTTTGAAAGCAATACTCGTACAATTCAATCAGTTTTACATGACATAATAAAACATGGTCACGTAATTATTTCTCCTTTCAAATTAACATAATATATGCGCTTCCTTAAGCACCAGCAGCCTGTAATGCAACTAAAGAGGCATAAATGCCATCTTTCTTATGGATCAAATCTTCGTGTTTCCCCTCCTCAGCGATGACTCCGTCGTTCAAAACCGCTATAACATCAGCATTCGTTATTGTGGATAGCCTGTGTGCAACGATAATAGTGGTTCGGTTCAGTATGACTCGGTCTAAAGCATCTTGAACCACTCTCTCTGATTCGGCATCAAGGGCACTCGTGGCTTCATCGAGTAGCAATATCCGTGGTCCCTTTAGCATAGCTCGTGCAATGGCCACTCGTTGCTTCTGTCCTCCGGATAATTGAATCCCCCTCTCTCCGACCATCGTGTTGTATCCCTATTATTTCAAGATTTAGGAAACATGTTATGCAACACTTTGAGTTGTAATAATTTGTAATAACGATTCAGGTTTAATACTACATGTAAATATGGTCTCATTTAGATCATGAACATGTGGTGATCTATAACTGATCAGCATCCTGCATATGACCATTTGGTTCGAAGGATGGGACGATGAAGAATGATTTATGGCTTTAATATTTGGTAGAATTTGAGTCAAACTTTGGATCAAATAATGATTTGCGATCAATTATTGTCTTATCATCCGCACAGATGAAAGCTATTCGATTTTCGTATAGATTTCAAATAGATAACATACCTCTTGTAAACTACTGATGAATTTATGTGCATTAGCCAACTCCGCAGCAGCAAAAATTTCAGTCTCCGTGGCGCTGCCTTCCTTTCCATAGGCAATGTTGGCCCGAATTGTGTCATTGAATAGAACAGGCTCTTGGCTTACTAGCCCCATCTGTTTTCTTAACCACTTCAACTTCAGAGTTTGAACTTCGACGCCATCTAGAGTGATTTGTCCTGCATCTGGATCATAAAATCGTTGCAGCAAAGATAGGATGGTCGATTTTCCGCAACCACTTTCACCGACGAGCGCAACAGTCTGATAAAAAAAATATCAGCTTGATAGCCTTTATTTTGATAATACTTTCTGTTGGATACAAAAATGGGCTTGTTTTCCTACTTACCTTGCCTGAGTGAATTGCCAAGCACAAATCTTTGAAAATCTGAACATCAGGTCTGCTTGGATACTTAAAACTAACATTACGAAACTCAATGTCACCCTTCACATTTTCCAAAATCATCCCAGAGTTGTCCAAAGAGTCTATTTTCAATTGCTGGTCGAGAAATGTAAATATAGAAGCAGCACCAGCCCTGGCTTTGCCGGAGTCCGGTGCGAGGGCCCCTGACTGAGATATTGCCACAGCTGTCATACTAAGACCAAGAAAAACCTGCCAACTATTAAAAATCAGTATCTGCTTCGAACCAAAAAAATTGCATATAATGAAAAAAAAAAAAAAAAAAAAAAAAACCTCCACTTACCCGAAAAACGTGACCAAACGTTATCTTTCCAGCGTCAACTAATCGAGCTCCAGCATAGTAACTTACAGCATAAACTGAATAAAGAAAAAACAAGGATATCCCCAAACCTGCTCCACTTAATAGGCCTTGTTGGGTTCCTAGTCTCAAGGGAACTTCACATTTTTCCTTGTGTAGCTCTAGTATTTTTACTTCTGCACAAAATGAAGCAACAGTCCGTATACTTCCAATAGCATCACCTGCAACTTGAGTCGCTTCCTCGTACGATTTCTGTGGAAAGAATGAATGACTTGAATGAGTAGTTTTTGGATTAAAAATTTCAAGGTTCAAAAGTTCTGGCAGAACATTGACCTTAGCATCAGCACTAAATCCTGCAATAAATTTCATGTGAAAATATCCATTGAGCCCAATAAGAGGTAGCAGGAACAAAACTATGAGAGACAGTTGCCAGCTCGCCGTGAAACTAATGATCAAACCAACTGCAGCTGTTGCAATATTTTGTACAAGTAATCCAAGCGAATCCCCAACTAAACTTCTAACAGATGTTGCGTCTGTTGAGAGCCGTGAGCTTATTAAACTGCTCGAGTTCTCCATTTTATCGAACCAACTTATTTCCATGTGAACGACTTTTTCAAAGCACATTAGTCTTATTCGTTTAATCAACTTACACCCTGCCACGGAGAAGAAGTACGTCTTTAGAGGGGTCGCCAGAAGAGACACCAAACCGAGAAGAACAAACATGAAAGCCCAAAATTTAGATTCCTTCCGAAGCTTGTGAGCCGGCTCATAGAATGTTGTTACCACACTGGAGAATAGGAACCCAAAGAGTGGTAATATGGCACCATTGACACCTGCAGCTAAAGAACCAAGTAGTAACTCCGGAATTTCGGGTTTATTAAGACGAGCCAACCGGCATAGTGGGATTTTATGCTCCACTTTGTGTTGTGATGAAGTTAGATTTTTCGGGTCCCCGGATGATGAATGCAATTTATTGACCGGAAGGGGGACACCCATTGACAACGAGAATGAATGCCGGCTGCTGTTTCCTGTTTCTGATGATCCTCTGCTTAAGGATCGTAAGGATGAGATATGCTGGCTCGAGTGTTGTCCAGAATCAGAGGTAATATCTTCCCCAGATTTATCATTTAAAGAATTTTGTGGTGAAGCTTTGTTAAATTCTTGCAACCGGATGAGTCGACTGTATGCCCCATCAAGATCTTGCGTCAATTCTGAATGTGAACCTGGACAGTTGAAGCGTAAGACTCGGATCCTTCCTATTCTCGAAATGAAGGGCTATTAACAAGCATTAGAAATGCTAATATTAAAAAAAAAATCGAGCAGAATCTAATAAAATCTTGCGGAATACGAATGTTTTTATGATTAGGAGAACCTTCTTCCACAATCTTTCCATGCTGAATAACAGCAATGGCATCGGCGTTCTTCACTGTACTTAACCGATGCGCCACAATAAGTGTTGTTCTGTTGATCATGACCCTGTCCAGTGCTTCCTGCACTACTCTCTCCGATTCTGCATCAAGTGCACTTGTAGCTTCATCTAGAAGTAAAATCCTTGGATCTTTCAAGATTGCCCTGGCTAAAGCTATCCTCTGTTTCTGCCCTCCGGATAGTTGAATCCCATTCTGCCCAACCATCGTGTCTAGCCCCTGGAAATATAGAAGTCCAAACGATAAGTATATTGCACCCCGCGAATGTTAATGTACAACGAGAAAAAAGAAGTGTGTTACCTGAGGCAGCTTGTCTATGAATTTAGCAGCATTGGCATGTTCTGCAGCATTTTCAACTTCTTCAATCGATGCACCATCCTTCCCATATAAAATGTTGTCTTTAATACTCGAAGTAAACAACACAGGTTCCTGGCTTACGAGCCCGATTTTTCCTCTAATCCATCTGAGCTGAAATTCTTTGATATTAATGCCATCAATCAGCACTTCGCCAGCTTGTGGATCATAAAACCTCTCGACAAGATTTATGACCGTTGATTTTCCGCTTCCGCTTTCTCCAACCAAAGCTAGTGTTGTCCCATTTGGAACTCGTAGAGAAAACCCGATACATATGTTCTCGTTTGGCCTAGAAGGGTAGCTAAAGTGCACGTCGTGAAGCTCAACATCCCCCTTGATGTCTTTCAATACCCTTCCTTCTGCACTGATAGGATCTATTTCTGGTTTTCTTGATATTGCATGATAAATTTTACAAGCAGCAACTTGACCAGCGGCAAATGCACTCAAGCATGGTGATACCTGTCCTAAAGAACTAAATAGCCAAACGAAATTTACTTATAAATCTATGCACATGAAACAAGCTTCCGACTTGTATGTTGATTGACATACAGCAAACATTAGAACTGAAACTTACAGAGATCCCATAAGAACGGCCATTATTATGTTCAGTACATCTCCACCCGAGTATCCTTTGTGTATAATCATCTTCGCACCGAACCATATTGCTAAGGCATAACTGCTGAATAGAACTAACATAAATACACCAGAACCTAATCCAGCAGCCAAGCCCTCATGCACACCAGCTTCATAAGCTCTATATAGAGATTTTTCATACTTAGCGACAGCTTGCTTTTCCCCTGTGAAAGATGCAACCTACACATGCAATCAATTAAAGTAAGAAGTTCATCCCAAACCTAAGAAAAGGAAGAAGTGATACAGGTGTCATGAGTTTTCTTTACAGTTCTTATCGAGCTAATGGTTTGTTCAGCAACAACAGCTGCTGCAGAATATGCGGATTGTCCACGTGATGTCAACTTCGATATGAGGACAGTCATTGAAGCAGCAGAGATAACTAGAACAGGGATCACCGAAAGCAAGACGAGAGCAAGAATCCATCCCTTCGTGAAAGCTATCACGAACCCTCCAAAGAACGATGCTGAAAGCTGTAAAAACTTGCCTACCTGTAGGTATTTCCAGCGAAGAAACAAAGTTGGACTGTTTGTTCATCAAGAGAGAGAGTTTAGAACTTCAAGAATTACCTTTTCGCCTATGGCATTTTGAATCAAAACAGTTTCATTTGTCATCCTATCCATAATTTCTCCAGTATTCGCCTCTTTGTCAAAATATCCAATATCTTGCCTTAGAATGGCTTCGAGGTACAAATTTCTTATTCGAACAGCCTGCCTTTCCCCTGTGATCATCCAGCATGATATCTCTGCCAAGAAGCAAATTAATTTAGAGCTCTAATGTTCATTAAATACCACAAATGAAAGCGATTCGTAAATTTACTTACGGGCAAATGCAGCTATACCAGATCCGACGGCTAGATACACAAACTTTAGGGACACCTAACGACGGGACAGCGTAGTATCATGTTAGTGTTCAGAAAAATGTAAAATTTACAGCTGCTAGATATGCATGGTATTATATGATAATACCTTGGAGACTTCATGAGCGACGCTTCGAGTTCCTACATTATTTCCGAATGAGTTGGCTAATTCGCCAAATAACAACGTCATGAGCGGCAGGCTTAATCCACTTCCCATAGCTGTGACTAATCCAGTGGCCATTAGTGCATAATCTGCTGAGTCTGCAAATGAGAATAGCTTATAGAATGGAACTTTATTCACGTCTCCAATCTGCTCATTTCCGCTGTCTGAGATTCGTTTTATATCTGTGGTTCCTGGTGTTTGGTTTTGTCCATTTTCTGCTTCTTTATCAAAATGGTTTACCTCAGCCATCGTTGATCACTTGTGACAGCAACAAATTATCACATGCAGCGTCGGATTCTGAAACCGAACGAACTGATCAACCCCACATCCGTATATTTATCTCAAGAATTCCGAGATGATTTCCGGAAAATCTCAATCATAACAAGCTCGAGAAACTCAACAATGCCAGCATTACTATTTACTGTGAAACGAGATAATTTGCAGTCTAGAGCAAAGCAAGATTCTCTCCAGGTTAGTTGAAACCGCACATCATCGCACTCGATATATTATAACATCGCCATCCTTGATTGTGAAAACTTGGGACCAGCACTTTGTGTATCTACAAAATGGGACAAGTTGTTGAAACAAGAATCAATAAAGAAAACGTCTTTGAAAGTTCAAGAATATGAAGCATTCTCATATTATTGGTTAAGCATAAGAATATCATTATAATTTGAATATTCCTATTAATTTACAATCTTAGATTTTGATCCGTCAAATTTCAAAGTTTGATTTTGAGACAGTAACGGTTCATTTTCGATTATTTTGGTTAATATCTCGATTATTTTGGTTAATATCAATCAGACAAGTCAATTATTTCTAATGTCACGTTAATATTTTTTAATATCATGTTATAATTTCACATCAACGTTAAATTATGCAACAATGTCAGTATTCCGATAAAATACTATTGAAAGCAAAAAAAAAAAAATCAATTTTATCGCATCAAAATTAAATTTTGAAAACTCAGATAATCAAAACTCAAACTAGAAAAGTCATAAGATGGAAAATTTTATTTTGCTATTGAATTCATGAATTGTAGTTGGAGTATGGGTGTGCATATAATAATTTATTTATATTTTTTGAGAAGAAAATAATATAATGGCAAATCACTAAGATATGATTTTGCTTTAAGATGAGACGATGAATGAGAAAAATTAATTGAAAGATGGGTATAACGTATATACACATATGTATAGCTATTTTTAAATTGAGTGAGTATCTTATGAGACGGTCTCACGAATTTTTATCTGTGAGACGAGTCAACCCTACCGATATTCACAATAAAAAATAATACTATTAGCATAAAAAAGTAATATTTTTTCATGTATAACTCAAATAAGGTATTTGTCTCACAAAATACGATCCGTGAGACCGTCTCACACAAGTTTTTGTGTTTTAAATTTTGATTATTATCAAATTTAAGTCAACATAAAATGATGTAAAAATGTTAAATCTCATACTATTCTCTGTAATATTGTGCTATATTATGGATTTAAATATGAATGATGGAAACTTTCGGAAAAAAATATGTATATTTATTGATGATGCTTCCGACAGCACCGTTCTTTATATACGTGTCCTTTAGCATCCAATCCGGGCCAGAATAATTTCACAAAGGGGGAAAATATAATATATAGACTATTAGCCTTTAACATATAGGTTTGAATTGTTCTTCAATGTTTGAATTTGTTTAATCATTAGAAAAATAATACAATTAACATGTATCCCATTATTTATTTTTTGTATTCCTCTTTCTTCTTCTTTTTTATTTTCTATTTTATTTTCTCATTTTCACTTGATCATGATTGATTTGTTTTTTTTTTTTTTTTACTTTCTTAGAGTTTGGAAAACCCTAACCCAACCCATGGGTCTGGTTAGGTGTCAACCCATCAAAGATTTAAAAAAAAAAAAACCTATACAAAAATAAAAAATAAAATCATAAATTTATCATTTTAAAAAGACAAAAACTTGTGTGAGACGGTCTCATTGGTCATATTGTGAGATGGATCTCTTATTTGGGTCATCTATTAAAAAATATTATTTTTATGCCAAGAGTATTACTTTTATTGTGAATATGGGTAGGGTTAAAAAATAATATATTTAAAAATTGATGAACAGATAATCATACGTAACAATCTACAAATAATACTGATACTTTCGGGAAATTTAAGGTCCGCTCCCAGCAAGTGTCACTAATCCAGACGCGGGTTTGAAGTTACCCTGAGCCTGAAATAACAAAGAAGATCGTTAAGAGGGGGCCAGGAGGGTGTCCTGGCGTAGCCCCTCCGACGCTCAAGTCAGTGACTGGGGATATATGGGGGGAGCAGCTAAGGGCGCTGCTGAAAACGATATAGTGAATTGAATGACTGAACTGAACACTCAGACCTGGTATTTATAGGAGAATACCTGGGCCCTTGATGGGCTTATTTTCCACTTGGGCTATGGATGAGCCAGGGATGATGGGGCCTTTGATGGGCCTGTCTTCCATAATGGGGCCCTTGATAAACCTGTCTTCCATAGGGTATCAAATACAAATATTTTAAAATTCATCGATCATACATAAAATCATTATAAATAAGATAAATATTTCAAAACTCATGCATCAAACATAAATAATTTCAAAATGCATCAATCATACATAAGCTGTTATAAATAATATAATAAATAAATAAAATTGACGGGTTTATATGCCCCTCGTTAACTTGCCTTCAAACGGGCTGTTAAAATTGTAACGCTATCCGTCTATTTTTACTGGTGGGTCAAGTATCAGTTTTGACGGCTCTATTTTTTCTTGAGATCCTTGTACATTTTGTATGTATATGTGTGTAATAAATATATGTTGATAATGCAGTTGTATGTTTTTATATTTTAAAAAATCAGCAATATGCAAATCCGTTAAACTTGTGAGTATGGATCGGTTGGATACATATTTAAGTTTTAACAAGTTGTGGCGATACGAGTCCTTCAAAGGTCTCTGGTCCTTGTGGACCAACCCATACAAGACTCGTTGTCATTCATGGTTTTGTGTGTCTTTTTAACTATTAAACACATTCTTTATGCAACGTGTGGTTTTAATGATTAGGTGATTAAATCCCTCCTATGAATAATGATTAAATTATATTAGGTGGTTAAAATAATCATTTTTCACCCCTTAGTATTATTTATTCAACTCTTAATTCTTCCTATTTTTCGAATTTTATATTTCTCCTATATCCAAACTCACCACCACTTCCCGTCACGACCGCGGCCACCGACCACCGCTACCGACCACCGCCGCCGACTGCCACTGACAGCCGACAACCACCGCCGCTGCCCGCCTACCACCGCCGATCGTCGCCGGCAGCCGACGCCGGCATACCTCAGTCGACGACGTCGCTGACTGCCGGCCGCACCGACGTTGCCGGACCTTCGCCGCCACCTCTGTTGCCGGATCGGCCGCCGCCGGCGTGGAAGGAGAAAAAAAAGAAGAAAAAACAATTTTGTGATTTCATCAAAAAATTCAAAATTATCCTACACTTAAAAATCTTACCAAACATAATACTATTTTACATCATGAGTGAGTCTCATATGAGACCGTCTCACGGATCTTAATCTGTGAGACGGGTCAATCCTACGAATATTCACAATAAAAAGTTATACTCTTAGCATAAAAAGTAATACTTTTTCATGGATGACTCAAATAAGAGATTCATCTCACAAATACGACCCGTGAGACCGTCTCACACAAGTTTTTGTCTTACATCATATATTACATTTCTACGACAATCATTTTTTTATCATTTACTTATTAATTATAGTTTATTTTATCCTCCAAACCAAACGCAGATATATAAAGTAGGTTTATTGTGAGACAGTTTGACTCGATTCATTTGTACAGTGAAAATTGATATTTTTGAAATAAAAATAATATTTTCTCAAAAATCGGGTCGAAAAATAGTCTCATAAAATTGAATAATGATATTGTCTCGTTTTTTTAAATATATTTACGTATGAGAATTCAACTTTCGATGGTATTTAAAATTTTAAGCCTACACGATAAAATTTAAAAATTACGAGGAATATATTTACATTACTAATAAAAATAAATCATTGTAGCTCCTTGTAAATTCTATAATTATCCACAAAAAGACTACATTGTTTCTTTCAAATTTTGTAATTTTTGCGTTAAAATTGAGAATCTTAAAATCATATATTTTAAAATTAAAAATAATAATAAATTTATTTTCATCATATAAATTCATTAAATGCCAAAACTAAGCAAAACGATATAATTGTTTTTAACTTCGGATTATGTAGTTTTTTTATGTTTATATTTCACTTTTATTTTGAACACAAAACTTATAGTTATTTTAAACACTCTCATTTATTGTAAAACTCATTTTTTTAGTCTAACACAATGTGAAATTAATAAGTAATTATATGGTTCCTATTTTTATAATATTACACAATATTTACTATAAAATGATTCGTACGAATATGGAGATATATAGTAATTACAGGAAGAAAAAAAATTGTGTACTATATTGTCCAATTTTGAGTTAAGTTTTCAATCTGGTTTTGATAAACTAACTTTTTATTTTTGTCTAATTTGGTCCGATTGCAAACATAGAATCGGTCAAATCAGTAATTTTTGACGCAATATTTTTCGATATTATGTCAATAATTCCTGGAGTCAAATCAGTATTTTTCGGTGCTACATCAACATTTTTACGAAATAAGACTGAAAACCCTAAAAAATCAAATTTAATAGACGAAATCAAAATTTGAAAACTTAGTGGACCAAAAACTCAAATAAAAACATTTAGTGGATAAAAAATAATTTTCTCATTTAGTATTCATATTAAAATGTGATGCTACAAAAGTGAAAACATTATATAATCATAAAAACATCATCTCTCTTGTAAAGAACATATCTTTTCCAACCAAATCAAATAATAAAAATAATTATTATTCAGATTTTGTGTATATTTGAATATAAATGTATAATAATCAAAAAGGGAATCAAAAGTCACATGCCATAATCTTCACTTTTGCATTAAAAAAATAAATCAAGCAAGATATTTTTGAAAAACAAAAATCTTCAAAAAAATTAAAAATATTAATCTTTCGGTGTTGTATTTTTCATATATATATAAACGTGAATGGAGAAAATAATATAGAAATAAAATAAAACCCAGGTTTGAAAAAAGCAGAGGACATCTAAAGCATTAAAAAAATAAATGTTTCTACCTTTTCACCTTACAGTTTGAACCATGGTTGTAAATATAACCAATAATTATGCCTCTTATAAGATGTCCAAGATAGTGGGGTAAATGAAAGTTCGACAATGATCAAAAGTTTTATTTTATGTATCAATATTTTCTCGGACGAGCATGTGATCACACGGAGTATTTTCCCGGTAATATTTATCTGACTAGCGTGATTTGCATGCTACTGTGTTAACTCGAGAATTTTCTCAGTGCATATCAAATAATAGCGATTACGGGTTGTATTGTAAAGATCCATGCGTACTCTAACATTTAATAAAATATATTTCCATAAACTAATACGCTGGACCGAATCGCTGAAAGCAACAAGCGATTTGCAAATATATTTCTTCCCCCATTTGCACATAATCTAAATTTCTTAATGTATGATAGAACCAGCTGGTAATCAGACGCGTAGAAGAAAATCATTCAGACACAATTCATGCTGACTAAAAATTCAAAATCAAATAACAAAGAAAATTATATATACAATTTAAACACAAATCAAAATTTACTATGCAAACTTTTTTTTTTCCTATTTTTTCATTGATCACTAGTATATTTCTTCTCACTTGCATATATTTTACGATTCTTTTCAGTATATTTGTGAAAAACCAGCAACATAATGTGTTTGATAGAAGAAGATATTATAGCCCGACATTAAAATGGAGGGGAAGAAAAAAGAACAAATAAAGAATGGGTGTCTCTTGGGTTTACACGAATAAAGAAGAGTATTTGAAGTCGGGTGAAGTGTTTAAAATGGAGGTTGATTCGAGTGGGTCTTATGTGAGACTGTCTCACGGATCTTAATCTGTGAGACGGGTCAACCCTATCCATATTAATTATAAAAAGTAATACTCTTAGCATAAAAAATAATATTTTTTCATGGATGACCCAAATAAGATATCTGTCTCACAAATACGACCCGTGAGACCGTCTCATACAAGTTTTTGTCGGTTGATTAATCACTTAATACAATCTTTTCCCATCTTTGACGAAAACTTGTGTGAGACGGTCTCACGGGTCATATTTGTGAGACGAGTCTTTTATTTGGGTCACCCATTAAAAAATATGACTTTTTATGCTAAGAGTATTACTTTCTATTGTGAATATGGATAGGGTTGACCCGTCTCACAGATTATGATCCGTGAGATGGTCTCACATGAGACCCACACCCCCATCTTTTTAATTTCGCGGGGTTAGCAACTAAATCTAATCTCGAGTGTAGATGTCAGTTGACTAACAAATAAGTGCGGTAAAAAGCAAACTGACATATTTGAACAAATCACAAACAGAGTTGTTTAGATAAACTGAAAGTTCCGTTTGAAATGCTCGCGCTAGAAAACTTTGGATTATACAAGTGATTTGCAAGATCTCAGTTCAGTTCGAATTTAGACACAGCCAAACTGAAACTCCTAGTATATCTTTTTTGATAATAAATAGTATGCAAACTGCTATTTATGATGAATTATAGTACTATCTTAGTACTTAATGATCCTTAAAAAATCATATACAAAGACTTTTTAAAGTATCTTAAACTGATTGAGTTTTTGTTCGGATGAAGATTTGAGTGAGCACTTGATATTTTTCAGTTTTTGCTAAAACTTATTCGTTCAGCTGAATTATTTCTCTATATAGTTCCTGAAAATTATCCGTTTATATGTGTTTATTGGCTTGTTTTTAATCCATGTCAACATGTTTTTGACGGTCGTACACTGTTACGAACAGCTTTGTATCGTACACTTTTTTGAGCAGTATTTTTTGTCGGTTCAAACCTATTTTGGTAAACTGAATGTAGGTAGACTGAAATGACAAAAACTGATATTCTGATAAGAACTATTTCAGTTGCAGTTGGGACCATATCGATTTTGTTTAATTGGACCATATTAGCTTAGTTTTTTGTTAACATCAAAACATGGAACTTCTTGATCCAACAGTATTATACTATTTTGATAAGCATTAGGTCATCTCCAGCCCAAAAATATATAATTTACACTAAAATAATGCAAGTTTTACACCAAACACAACATCCATGTCCAACTATTTTATTTCAAATCTTACACCTAAAAAATATGATCGGAATATTATTTTTTGTTTTACATACATTATTTATTAAAAAGTATTTAAATATCAATATAATTATGATTAGTATAAATATGATATAAAAATATATAATCATTAAAAATAAAAAGTTTAAAAAATAAATAAAAATTTCTCACCAAATTTGCCAAAGGAGTCGTTAGAGAGAACCCGATCCCAAGCCAACTCCGTACACTATCCCAAAGTCATATGGAGAATGGGAACCTAAAAGAGAGATGGAACGTCCATTCTTAGGCAAGATGCTTGAATTCCGAACAATCGTTAGTTGTAACACTTTGTAAAGAAAATTCATAATTTTTTTTTAAGTATTTTCAAACACAAAAGAACTCGTTAAACTTTATTTTTTTTATCTATTTAGTTCACAAAATTAAAAATATTTGGTTGCAAGTTTTGAAATTATTTTTTGGAAAATTAAGAAGACCTGAATTTGTCGCATATTTCGTTGCAACATATGTTGAGAAAACTTGGGGATTTGATTTTATTTTATTTGATTTTGATTGAGAATAAGCTATCAGGGAGAGGCTATATAAAGTTGATTTCTTTCTTTTAGAAGATTGTTGAGTGTGGACACTACATTAACTTAAAGATTTTTCGGGACAAGATAGTGAGTTCTCGTGAAAGAACAATATTTCTTACATGAAATATCATATTTTTGGCAAAAACTTGTGTGAGACAGTCTCACGGGTCGTATTTTGTGAGAGAAATCTTTTTTTCGGGTCATCCATGAAAAAGTATTACTTTTTATGCTAAGAGTATTACTTTTTATTATGAATATCGGTATGGTTGATCCGTCTCACAGGAGACCTACTCTAGATTTAATTGATTTCTTGAGGCAAGAAGGTGAATTTCAGGAGAAAATGAATTGTGCATTGAAGAAATTTCCAGATGGTAGATTTAAAATTCATACAGTACTAGTCAGAGTGATATCTGCTAAACGTATTCTACATAGAGACATCAAAAGTAAAGATGTGATCTTTAATTGTATACAGCCGTTGGTGGCTGTAATACTAGTTTGCTTATTGGATTTGTTTGATACTTGACGCGGCCCGTAGATTAGGTCAATTGGACTGAACCATGTTAAAATTGCTTGTGTTCTTATTTTTTCTTCAAGTTTTTTTTACTACTTTTCTTAATTGGATTGAGTGTAAATTAGAAAAAATAAGGAAAAACCAGATAAATAGAACTGATAAGCTTAATCAGCCTCCGAGTTTCATGCCAAGAACCAAGAGTCTGATGGAACCAGAGCCCGAGTCGTCGAACCCGAAGCAAGAACTTATTCATCACAGATAAACAAGAGGTTTCATTAGTGGAACTCATGTAAATATGATGAATCCTTGCAAGAATGAATATCCCATAGCACGTTTTGAAGGAGCAATTAATCTCAACATCGAAGTTCAGAAGTCCAAGTCCCTTATTCCAAAAAAAAAAAAAAAACATTACATAATAGATAAAACAAAAAATCTCATTTATGTTAATGGGGTTGGAATTTTATTAATCATTTAAATATGGAATAATCTATTTATACTTTGTATATTTGTTCCAAGTGTTAGTTTTTACTCATTTCAACATAAATATTCTAATTTCCATTAAAAAAAATCTATTAACTCATAACGGTTAGATGTTTGAATTAAGTTCTAGTGAGTTGTATATAGACTTGAACAATTTTCACACTAGAGATAACTTTTGAAATAGAATTAGGCTCAAATCTATTATCTTAACATGTCGTCAGATATCAGACCTACTGTGATATGTTGGACTGTCCTTATGCGTCAATCGCTAGTGTTTTGTAAACTTCATGCTTAAGTTGTTTATTTTTTGGCGTGTTGAGTGTGTTAAATGTCTCAATCGATTGGATTAAGTTTTTGGAAGTTGTATATTTAGACGGGCAAAACTTGTGTGAGACGGTCTCACGGGTCGTATTTGTGAGACGAATCTCTTATTTGGGTCACCCATGAAAAAGTATTACCTTTTATTGTGAATATGGGTAGGATTGACCCGTCTCACGGATTATGACCCGTGAGACGGTCTCACATGAGACTCACTCTATTTAGACTTGGACGATCATCCTTCATTGAGCTAACTTTTTTGGTGGAGTTGGACTCAAATCCAAGATCTTAGCATAATATCAAAACTAGCTTTTGGGTAAAGTTATCTTCAAATCAATAATCTTAACATGGTATCAGAGCTCAAACTCATTTTTATGTGTTGGAATACTCTTATGGGTCACTCACTAATGTCTTATAAATTTCACGCTTCAGTTATTCATTTTTGTGTGTGAGGGAGTTTTTTAGATATCTCATATCGACTGCATTAAATTCTTGATAGTTGTATATATGAACTTATATAATTATTCTCCCCAACTAGCTTTTGAGTAGAGTTAAGATCAAGTTCAAGATCGATCTTAACAATAACATTTTGATAAGAATAAATAATAGCAACAACATACATGTGACATTGATACTTTTACGTATTTCACATTAAAATTTATGGAAAAAAATTTAACAATAATAAAGTGGATCATGTAAAGTTTGAAATTAAACAAGATTTCAATTCAATTGTACTACTATTCTACCCTAAATTTTAGGTATTTATAGCAAAATTATAAAATATTATTTTTCACATTCAGGGTTTAGGGTTATGACGACAATATATAGATAAATATTTAATTTTATATTAATTTACACAACATATAGTTAAATATTTATTTTTATATTATTTTTGAAGTTCAATATTTTCAAATACTATATTTCTAATGGAATTCAAATCTGGAAATTTGAACAAAAATCCTAAAGTTTTCAAATATCTTCATTCATAACAAATTCAGAGTTTTGATAATTTTTAATAACTTTTTCAAATGATAAACTTTTATGGAATTGTATATTTTTATTGACTTTTACATAATCTCACAGATTTATAAACAGATTTATGTGAATTAATATAGACTTTTTTACAAGATTTTTATAGACTTTTGTGGAATTCTTTTTGATAGAATTTTATAAATTTTGTAATTAATTATAACATATTATTTTTTATTAATTTCTTTGAACCAATAATTAATTGACAAATATAACATATTCAGTTTGAAATAGTTTTTCAATATTTATATTAATAAATAAATTTACTTATTTAAAAATTAAATCGTTTAATCCTTACATGTGTATATATGTGGGTTTGTATGTATTTTGTAAATTTTTTAAAATACGTCAATTGATTAATCTGTTACTGTTGGGTACAATAATTGTCCTTGCTTGGTACAGCGATCGAACTGTGGTGCTTGAGCTGCTGTGCGATTTAAAATATTTGAGTTCCATCATTACTACCAGTTATAGCATTTGGTAAAGTTGCAAACGCTTGGTCCTAGAGTAAACTTGTTTTTGAATGGATAACATACATTTGAAAAGAACATTATTTAGTATTGTGTGGATATAATTTTATATAAAATATCATAGTTTACATATTAATTAAAAATGCTAAAAAGAATTTTAAAAATCATGGTTGTTGCGAGGCTATTCAATTATTAAGAATTAAGTGACATTTTTTTGGATAATCTTTTATTATTATTGAATATTACATTAATTTGTATAAATTATAAATAAAAAATCACAAAATCCATCGTAGAATTCAAAATTTACTATAATATTAAAATAAAAAATTATTAAACGAACAATCAGCCAAAAAACGAAAAATTTGAAAAGAAAAGATGAAAATATATATAGAGATACACTTCGAAAATTTGAGAGAATAATAAGAGAGATGAGAGGAGAGAAGAGAAGATAAGAGAGGTGTTGTAATGCAACAAAAAGAGAAATAAATAACTTGTGTATGAGTTAAAAATGTTAAAAATCCATCCAGATCTTTGGGTTGAACCAAATACAATTTTTGACAATTTATAGTTGTACCTTAAGCTTTAATGTTTGTATGTTAATGAATTCCATTAAGTTATTAAAAGTCTATTGAAAATTTGAATATCTATATACTTTTATAGAATTTTTAAAAGTCAATGTTGAATATCACTTACTTTTTAAAGCTCTATAAAAGTTTATTTTGAATACCACTATATTTCTATAGAATATATAAAAGTCTTAATTGAATACATCTAGACTTTTAAAATCTACAAAATTAATTAAAAGTCAATAAATCTCCTACATTGAATACACCTCCTTTAATTTTGGTGGTTTTCCGCTTTGTTTTCGCTAAACCAAGAGAATTGCTTCTAGCGCGGCCTATATTGATCTAAGGATCTAGTTGACAGAGTTTGGCTCATGAGATGAATAACAAATTGAAAGATAATCTAACACATTAATTTTTTTAACTTTCAGTTATTGTAAAATTTGAGTTAAACGCGAGATAATACAAGGACGAAGATTCTCATTAAGAGCTTCTCATCAAAGTCGTCGGATTTTTAGGTCCTTTTGCAAGGGTTCCTACCAAATAGAGCACGGATCCAAGGAGTTCAGTCGAACAAGATAAGAAGTCTAAAGGGGGCAGGATCAAGTTTGAAAGGGGGAATTCTAAAGATTCCGGGAAGAATCTCACTGCAAACTGTATCTTGAAAAGGACATACGCAAAATGGTATAAGGCGAAAAAACAGTTGTGTAAGTCGAGAAAGAAAAATAAAAATACAGAGCTATACTGCAAATAAATTCAAGAAAACATTAGTCTGAAACAAACTGTAACATCATTGTTCATAACAAATAATGCACAAATTTTACCATGAACCCTCTCTTTCAAATCAAACCATGTGTATGTCCGAGTATAATTCATTATTCTGACCAAGAAAGAATCTCATAAAATGTACCGATATGAATTTCATTGATATATAACAGCAACTTACATGTCGTATATGTATCGTTGATCCTACGGTAAAGGAGAGGTAAGACCCTCTTGAGACGACAGTGACCGAACGTTCTGATGCCGGTTGGAAAGTATGCGTGGCTTCTTCTGAAACGAGATCTGCCTACTCAAGTGATATCGTGTTCTCATGGTGTAGAGCGAATGGAAGAAAGGGCCGGCTCTTTCCTTTAACTTGAGAATGAGGAAGAAGACGAACCTGTAAGCTACGATAAGGCCATATACTGCCAATAAGTCCCACCATTTCGAATGGTCCAGCGAGATTCCAAACATGTTTGTTATGACATATTCGCCGGTTAGTTTTGGGTCACCAGGGAATAATGGATCAAATACGAGTCCAAGCATGTCGTTCTTCATTCCTCCCTGCATTTCTGACCGTGTAAGCGATTTTTTTTTTTCGTTTATGAAGTATGAAATGCTACAACTAAAGAATGTCCCAACTTTTTTTTATGGAAACCAACTTCTCTAGGAACTAAATTTTCACAAATATGTGGAAAATACCTGCAGGGACCATGCTCCATAACCGATGTATGAAATTGGATAGCGCCAAATGACCTTGGGAAGATCTGGCAGCAAACGGAAGAATCCAGCAGTCATCATCATAATCCCCTGTACGAATACATGATAATGATAATGTGAGGCAATAAACTAAAGCTTTTGGAAAAATTACAAGCAACCTACAGATCATCCCCTGCTTTTACATAGGAATACTTACGAGAACTCCGGCTCCAGCGATGATCCCCATTAAGAAGTTGGGAACCAGAGAAGCTATGATCATCATTACGCTTTCTACCATGGCAATGCATCCAAAAATATTCATACAAAAGTAGGCATAATAAGGAAATCCTGGCCGAAATTTCACCATAAAGTGTGTGATTGTCCCACTGATGGCAGAGACAGCTACCAAGAATGGAAACGAAGACAAGAAGTTCGACAATATAAACACGGCCACGCCATAATATCCATTGAGCCTTTCTTTATGAAAGACCTGTTTGGTCAAGAAAATCAATAAAACGTCGTGAGTCTCTGTATGTCCTTTCTTGAGTTTACTTGTTATTTTTGAAATCATACGCATTTATTAAACCTTCATTTCTTCGATGAATGATGGAAATCCTCCTATTGACATGAAGGTCATGAAACCTATGACGAATCCGCCACAAGCTCCCCTAGCCAAGATTGCGGTATAACTGGTTCCGACATCATAGAATAGGGTGCCGACACAAAGAGCAACAACGGTATATATTACGATTCGAGACCAGTAATATCCGATGTCTCTATTCATGTTCAAGAATGATCTCTGTGTCAATGTTGTAAGTTGCTTCCACCATCTCGCTTGACTTCCTTTAATTGTTTTAATCTCGAGTCCTTCCTATGATTCATCACAATATTCTTCTAGAGTTATCAATTTATAGCATATTATTAAACTAGGCAAAACAGAAGAAAATAAGCAATTTTTACCAGTTCTCTACATATCTTAGTGTCTTACATTCTTTTAACACGAAAATCAGAGCTTTGATTTCTATGAACTTACAATTGCAGAGATTTCTTGAGTCCTTGATCTCGCCTTTCTTGAATACTCGGAAAACCTGTATTTCTCAACAAGCATTGATTTGATATCAGCAGTAGCCAAATTCATCAGAGGATCTGATGTTGTGTGTGTTTCCTGTTATGTAAGAGATAGATATGAATATTCCGAACTACGGTGAGTATCATAAAACTGCTCTTTATATCTTTCTAACATCATTGAATATGTTCCACAAGAATTTTTGAGATAGTCGGGCTTAAATTTTCGTCGAGCATGATTTCAACTCCAACAGAAACTGGTAAATAATCAACTAGCCAACTCAAACCTAAGAAAACAACATATTATAGAGTCAGAAAGACAGGTACTGGATCCATACACGGAGTCTTTGTGAACCTTTCATCGTGGCTGTCACGACATCAAAATCTGAGTTAATACATCGCAGGAAATGATCCGAAGGATTTCTCCTACTTGGACAGGGGAATCCTGATTCAGCAAAAAACTGAAAAGTAAAATAATATCACTGAATATTATGATCAGATTAAAAATACTAATTGAATCATGGTATCTCAATAGATTCATTCTGTTATAATACCTTTACAGCCATTCTTGCTTCTCCAAAGAACACTGTTTCTCCTCCTGACAGCAAACATAGATCATCAAACAAAGCGAAGACTTCACTACTTGGTTGATGAACAGATGAGATCACCGTTCTCCCATCACGAGCAAGATTTTTAATGGCTTGAGTAACAAAGAAAGCTGCTGCACTATCAAGGCCACTAGTAGGTTCATCAAGAAAGAGTAGACGGGGTCGTGTTAGAATTTCGAGGGCGATGCTCAATCTTTTCTTTTCTCCGCCACTTATCCCCCGTAACTGCCAATTCCCAACCTGACGATCCGCGCAATCTTGAAGCCCCATTTCCGTAATAATTGCTTCGACTGTCCCTTTGATGTCTCTTTTAGCCATCGACGCTGGAAGCCTGAGATGCGCCGAATATGTTAAAGTTTCTCTTGGTGTAAGAGTCCCTAACAAAACATCCTCTTGTGTGACATAAGCCTGGAAAATCGATGTAAATTCATTGATCACTGATCATTGAAATGCTGAGATACCAGCAGAAAAGTTGCTAAAACTCGTAATTTGATCCCACTGGGTGTGAGGATACTTACAACAACACCATAATCCAGTCTTTGCTTCTTTCCATTGAGAAGAATATTTCCTGTCATGACGATATTTCTTGACAATCTACCTGTCATAAGCTGATCATATTAGTGGACGAAGAAATGATGTTGAAGCAAAAACCAAGTTTTTCCCTACAAATGATAGGCTCGTTCCACTATCAACGATTTATTCTTGTGTGGATATATTGGCAAATCTATAATTCTTGATCTTCTTCATGAACTGTTGATCCATCCTTGATAAAATTGCTAAATTGAAAAGCACTTTCCTTTATATCAAAACACAAACCATATCATCGCTCTATTATTTTCAAATTCTCTCATTTTCCATCCTTTCTACCGTAAGTCCACAACAATTCTCTCTGCGAGCTGGTTGAAATCACAGTTTTAATCAAAGTTCCGAACAGCGCGAGCCCGTTTTTTCGAGATCCAATGATCCATGAACAACAAAATCAAATACTGATCCGAAATGGAGAACATTTAAATAAAACAAATAATGACGAGCAATTCTGTACAGATCGCCCCATACAATTATGAGCCTACATGAATTTGAGCTGGCAACCATTATTGCACAACAACTCATTCATATCGTTGAGTTCACTCCAATAATTCCCTCCAAAAACCAATTAATGCTAGGCCTATTCTATCCCACGCAGGGAGAACTTCTCCTGTGGATAGGAAACCAGATGGGACTCACCACGATCCAATGGTTGGCAATACACCAAGAGGACTTTGTAGCATAGAATTTACCTAAATGGTATCATTTGTTTTTTATCAGTTCAAACACAAACTGGTAGCCTTTTGATCTTATATTGATCTTAAGTAAACATTAGGGATGGGCTTGTACCATGATCCAAGAAGTCAATCCACACAAAATCAGAAAATTAGTAAAAATTATAATACATGACTTTTTTCCCTAATATTCTTGCTAATTTCTTGAAAAAATCAGGCCAAATACAATACATCCGAAATGTCTGTTCGTTTGCATTTCTAGTCTTTTTTTCCATCGGTATGACCCATACGGCTCTGGATATTGCTGAATTATTGAATCTATATTCTAACTCCTTTGCTAGGAATTTATGAACAATGGATACAATAAAAAAAATTAAAATACAGCACATTAAAACTATATTTACTCAACTAAACAAGCAATTACCTGCCAAGGCATCAAGAAGTGTGGATTTGCCAGAACCCGAAGGACCCATAATGGCCATGATCCGACCCGGTTCAGCGAACCCGTTTAGCCCATGAAGCAGCTTCCTCGTCGGCCCCTGCCCAAAGTTCGGCAGCACCACCGTGAGCTCCTGCCAAACCAAATAAGCTTCGCCGCCGCTGCGCAGCAAGCCCTTCTCAACATCACCGCCAGAAGCACCATCCATCACAGCATCCGCACCACCGCCCGCCGCTTCTATCTCCATCGTCAAGTCTATTAATCCACTTCAGTGCGTGTAAAAAAAAAAAAAACCAACTGTATTCACCAAAGAAGTAAACTCTGACCTCCCTCACTTCATTTTCTTGGTTGAAATACAAAACCCACCTCGGTATTTATATGGGAGATGGATGGTTGTTGACGGGTACTGGCCATCTGTCGGTGAAATTTCCAGCCGTCATCTGAATGCATGGCTTACTTTCGATTAGGAAAAAAAAAAGAGGGGGGGTGTGGGTGGTGTTGAATAAATTATGTGACGAAATTCTGGAAAGGGACAAGAAATTTAATGCAGTCTCCCAATTATATGGTTTGCAGTTGGATTGAAGCATAATTAAGATCGAACCCAAAAAAAGTTGAAATATTTGTGCAAACCTACAAATACAGCTGCATGTCTACGTCTGTTTTCCATTTTCCCATCAAGAAACTTCCAAGCTTTCGTATCTATCACTTGTTGACGATAAGTATTCCACTGATTATAATAATAATAATATCGCAAAATATATATTTTGGGGGATAAATCAATAAATAAATGAATGATTGAAAATATATATTAAAATAAAAGTTTTAACACTACAAGAAATTGTTGATTCTAGAGCAATAAATCCGTCAACGTTTTGCAATAGAGATCGATTAGCGATCGATTTTGATGTATGATATCAAAAGAATTGGTCGTTAATTGTTAGAAATCGATTTAATTAGACCGTCTCTAAATTAGCAATCTAATTTACTACAGCAGTCTCTCTTTTAAAGACTGAAACAATAAATTTGGTTTGAAATTAAAGACTATTTTAATTTTGTCTCTATTTCCATTACAAAAATATCGTTTTAATTTATGAGATTGTTATATAATTAACTGGGATGATATTTTGATATTTGATTATTTTATTTTAGTATGTAATTATTTTGTGGATAATTAAGAATTGAAATTCAATTATTGAATATTTAGAGTTAGGTGAACCGAGATTCTAACAATTTTTTATTTATTATTTGCAGTCTAATTATTTATGTTCCGTTTGTTTGGTCTTTTTACTTCATTATTAATTTAGTTTATTAATTAATTGAATTATTGTTTTAACTAACTAAAGTATTTGCTTAAGGTAAATTTGTCTAATCAAACTTTATGCGGCCGATACTCGTATTTTGTACGCTATATTATAACTTGATTTGTATACTTGCAAATCATTCAAACTTAAAAGATTAATTATATTAAAGAATTTACTGTGCAAAAAAAGCTCAATCAAGAATAATTATTGTAGCAGAGGTATTTAAAATTTTGACATTTGACGATATCAAAGCTAAAATGATAAGTCATAAATAATTTAGTTTTCTAAAGATATTTAGTAATAAAAATATCATGATAGTCATAAAATTAAAATGTTTCACCATATATGATAGTAAATATAAAATAAAAAGGGGGGGCTAGGTATATGATGTTTTCAAAATAAATATTTTTAGTTAAAATTTAGAAGTGGCATTTTAAATTTTATTCTCGAGTTTTATATGAGAACAATATTAAAGAATATCGTAATTTCACCTGAAATTTAGTAAATGTTGCGGCTTGCGGATATTTTAAAAAATACTATCCCTACTAAACAAAAAATTCATTTACAAAAAAAAAGAGACAAAAAAATACACACCATTTGTGAACTTCAAGAGAAATCAATGTAAGATTTGTTTTAAAATAAAGCAAAAACTTGTGTAAGATGATCTCACGGGTCATATTTTGTGAGACGGATCATATTTTGTGATATGAGTATTTTATTTGGGTCATCCATGAAAAAATATTACTTTTTGAATAAGTCTCTTGTGAGATGGTCTCACGAATCTTTATCTGTGAGACGGGTCAACCCTACATATATTCATAATAAAAAGTAATATTCTTAGCATAAAAAGTAATATTTTTTCATGGATGACCCAAATAAGAGATCTGTCTCACAAAATATGACCCGTGAGACCATCTCAGACAAGTTTGTCTTACTTTTTATGCAAAAACTTATGTGAGACGGTCTCACGGATCGTATTTTGTGAGACGGATCTTTTATTTGGGTCATCAATGAAAAAATATTATTTTTTATGCTAAGAGCACTACTTTTTATTGTGAATATCGATAGGGTTGACCCGTCTCACAGATAAAGATTCGTGAGACCTTCTGACAAGAGACTTACTCTACTTTTTATGCTAAAAATATTACTTTTTATTGTCAATATCGATATAGTTGACCCGTCTCACAAAAAACATTCTTTTAAAATAATAATTTGATGCTTCTTGTGGCCGTACGATGATATTATTGTCACAAATATTTATACATACGTAGATAATCTATATAGCCGTGAATAGTTAAATTTGGAAGAAAGAACTTGGTCAGATTTTTTTCCTAAAAAAACATATTAGCTCGTTCGATATTTGATTTTTATTTAAAGTTTAATTTTGATACATTAATTTATAATCTTATATTGTTTTGGTCTAATTCTTGACGTGACATCTGACAAGTCGGAACTTTTGGATATCACGTAAGCATTTTCCCGAGACACATAATCGGCGATCAGAAAAATAAAATTCCATGTACCGAACAACCAAACCGTAAAAACTTATTATACTAAAACTCAAAATTGAACAAGTTAATGAAAAAAAAGTAACTCTCTACAGTATAAGAAACAATGCGGGAGAGAGTTGGTTTTTTTTTTTATAACAAAAACAGTGTGAAGAAGAGTTTCTTGATCGCCCCGTAATCACGTAGAGCAGCACCAATTAAAGAAAAAGGGTCTTAATTATCATAAATGATAATTAACAATATGAAACCTAGGAACACCCCATCCTACACCAATAAAATAATGGGCCAACTCCATTAATGAAATTTAAGAGATTTGTAACTGTGAATGGTGTGATTTGGATTGAAAACCAAACGGGGACGGGACTTTAATTTAAAGCCAATTTGAGCTGTCACATTCAATTATGCCACTTGCTAACATTATGCCTCTATTAGGAGTTGACAACTAATTAATTGTCTACACGAAACACAATTATGTCAAACCATATTTATGGGTTGTTTTATTAAAATATTATGCAAAATCAAATTAACACTGTTTAGAGAAGAAAGAAAAAGATCTGCGAGACACATCGATTGATATATGATTGTAACGAAAAGTAATAGGTTTGACATAAAAAATAATATTTTTTTATGAGTTGGGTCAGTTCTTAGTTCTGTCTCGTGCGGGTTTTTCTATTGAAAAAATCATTCTTTATTTTTTCGAGAGAATGACAAATTTTCAGTGAGAGCTGACCTTGTCTCTGGCTGCCTATCTTGGGAGTTGGGATCTTAAATTATGATTTAAAATGTATTAAGACTCTCCAACTCAAAAAGAAAAAAGAAAACATGTTAAGACTGTGTGAATATTAAGATTGCATTTGAATGAAAATATTTGATCCAAACTAATAAATAAATTTGATAAAAGTATTAAGGTGTAGAATTGGATGCATGTAATATACCATTCAAATCTGTTAAATTTCGAATAGTTTGTACAATAATTCAAACACCAAATTTCCATTGATTATATTGTTCTCTCAACATATAAATTTCAAATTATGCACTATACATTAAATATTTGCAGCTTTCATGATCCGGTCACCAAATGTATGTTTCCGATTTCGTCATTAACTAATAATAGTTTCGACTAAATATATTCACAAACTATTCGAAAATAAATACTTGATTTATATTTATTTAATATATAATTACATTGTGTTAATAAAATGATAAAGCTCGAGAACGACTCACGAATTATCAAACAAATTAATTAGCTCGAGCTTGACTAATAAGAGTTCAAATAAATTCCGGTTTGACTATGAATACAAATCAAATATTTTTTAAAGATCACAAACCAACTCCATCGGATTACACCCGCACTGATTATTTTCTATATGATATTATTTTATATGAAAATATGTACTCAGTCATCACAAAAGCATACTTAATTCACCCAACGAACAAGGGGAAAAAAAACCTCCTACTTTACACGGAACTAAAATTCAATAATTTATATAGTTTATATATTGGTAATAAAATAATTTAAGACACAGTTCAACAAATTAATGAAGCCCATTAAAGACAAGAATTATAAATTTAATTTTAGAACCAAATGCAAGAATATTTAGCTGGATATTCACCATGACGGAGGTATATACCATAAGAGACTGTACGACCTTATGCCAAGGGCATCGATGCGATTTATACCAATTACGATTTTGGCACAAAAATAGAGATAACATACAATACATCTCATCCATATATCGAATTTCTTCGATTGCACCCTTGTCGAAAGGGGAAAGGATTACGAAGCCGATCAGCATTACTGTAATGGTAAAACCATGGGGGTGAGGTCTCAATAAACTTTACTAGAGCAGCAATGTTAAAGAAGACATTATGAGAGACTTGTAGTGAAGTTCATGCCTCTCCGGTATTCGTCAATGGGGAAATAAAAGCAAGTATTATCATAGGAATAACATCATCATACATACTAGTCATCGATTAGCATCAAAGCCACAACATGTCTCTTGACCCAAACGGAAAAACAAAAGCACGATTTCCCTGAGTCGTGTGAACATCAAAACCTCCTCCTGGGACTTCTGGAGCGGTGAGTTCGAGGTGATCTGAAAAAGATATGGTAAAAAGGGTGACTTGAAATGTGTAGTGCTGAATGTGTAAACAAGAAAAAGAAATCAAAATTGGAGCAATTTTTGTTCTGAATCTTCTAATTAAAAGATACATTTTCTACAATTGAACTTTCAACTATTGTTGCTGATCTGCTAAGCAAGAATAAAGCATGCATGCAAATAATGGAAGATCTATACTTTCACAACATGCACAAGAAGTAGGTTAGATTATCAAAGAAAATATTGTGGAGTACCATTTCGACGCAAATGGCGTTGATGGCATATATCAAGAGTTGATATTTAACAAGTTGAACATTTAAAGTACTAATCTGACAAACTTAAGGATACATAAGAAAAACGCAATTTTCAGGTAACTGATCAGAATTCTTAAAACAAGGGTTAACAGTTGGCAGATTAAGATCTTTTTATTTTTTCCAATTATTTCCGGTCTCTTCCATTATTTTCCAACACTGATAAGTCTATTGTCCTACAGAATGGGTCCCTGTCCAGGCTGTATTCCATGAGGAATATCAAAGAATAATATTTTCCTCGTCAACAGCCAAGAAACAGTCGAACAGTGACTGAACATTCTAATCTAATTATCTACAACAATGTGCATTATTTTGACATTGGATCAGAGTTTCAACATTTACAACGCCTACGACAACCATTTCAATTTCATAATGAATTTTTGACATTATACCTCCTTCGCAGATTCCTCCTCCTGAATGGGCCCTTGCTGAAAGCCCAATCAACATTTATGGGCTGTGTCAGAAGTTCAGTTCCATCCATTTCTGTAATAGCTCTCTGAGCCTCATCAAACTTCTCGTATTCAAGAAGAGCATACCCCTGTATAATAACGAGTATATTTGGTTACTGGTTAGTTAACAGAAACGCATCTGAAAGAAAGATTCGTCACTCAGAGAAACAAGATGGACCATACGAATTGGTACGGACAAGATCAAGAAAACTTCTTGATAGAATTAGAAGTTCCGAAATACTTAAGATGCATTTCATCGAAGTACAGAGATGAATTACTAGAACTAAATCAGCTGTATGTCAATCCATTAACCAAGCTTTCAACAAAATTGCAACTTATCATACCTTGACAAACCCAGTACGTCGATCAAGGTTCAAGTGTAGATTCTTAATCTCGCCAAAATCACCAAAAGCATTTTGTATATCATCCTCTTGTGCCTCTTCGTGTACTCCAGTAACTAGAATAATCCATCCTTCGATTGCTGGACAAGTTTGGTAACATTAGAACACAAGCCGAGTCTTTGGTATAGCCCAGCAATAAAAATTTAAAATTAGCAACAAGAGGTGAAAATATACTGCTGCAATGACAGCAGGAAATACTTACATCAGCATGGTAATAAATACCCAATTTCAATATCACAATATGTAATGCTACTAATTTTCATTTAAGAATTTCATCTCTCAAAGACCAACATATTATTCAGTACTTGAAAATAACACCTATTCATAGCAAATCGCTGCTGAAAACTGCTTGAAAAATAAGTTCGCTCTCTCAAACCAGGAACGAATCATTCTTTCCAATGTCAACTGAAACTAATCACTCGAGAATTGCACTATAAAACCCCCTTGTTTCATATCTCAGACTACTTTAGTTGAAGAAACAGTTCTTTAACCAATAATTAAAAAAAAAACTCTAAAATGGATACGCAAAAGGTTTGATTACAACTTCACAAAAACAACAAAAATGATTTGGAGAATTGGAACTGTTTCCTTAATTCTATCAACCCTCCATGTAAGTACCCAGTGTAATCGAAAATCCTGAAACTCTTCCTATTTATGCTGCTCAGATTTTTCTTGGTCTCTCCCCTATCAAAATTTCTACAGAGTTTAAGCCACACATATTCGAGAGAATATGCCACTCAGTTACTTAACCCCCATCAAAAAGCAAAACCACAAAAATACACTTCTCAGAAACCAAAGAATTCGATTCGACCTCACAAAACGAGGTGGGGCTCGTCACCACGCTAAATTAAACAAAATAAATTACGAAATGGAGCAGGGAAAAAAAAAATGAAACCATAACTAAAAAACAAGTAGAATTAGAGATTCTGAAACAAGTAGAATTAGAGATTCTGACATCGTTCGGGCCCAGGGCCGCCGACGGAGTCAAGGGAGTCGAAGCGAGCAGACATTCGGGCATTTCGGTCCGCCTCAGCAGCAGCCTCGTCGCGGAAGCCGCGACCCTTGGTCTTCTTGGGAGCTGAAGACGAGCCTCCGCCGGCGATGGCGGACTTCAGACGCGGGATGGAGGCTGCTCCACGGTTCGGAGAACCTTCCCCGATATCTTCATCCATGAGATCGTCATCCTCTGGCTCAAAATCCACCGCCTCCGCCTCAATGTTCGCCATTGAAATGTGCAACTATCAGGGTTTTGAATTGTATTGATTTAGGGTTTACAATATATGAATGAATTTCGATTTTTGCTCGTCGTCGTTGCCTCTATAAATTTGGGCCGAACCGTATCATTCTATGGGCCACATCGTACGATACAAATTCTCTATTCCGCCCAAAGACTGAGTTGGATCATGGATCTAAGTGAAATTTATTGAATTTTTTTTTTTCCCATGTGACTGGGTGAATAATATTTTTTGTTAAAATACAAGTAATAAATTTAAACGAATTATTTACAATTTCGATTTAATAAATTCGAATTTTTGGCTTTATTTTATGAAATATCGGTTATGTATTGCTAATATGGGTATTATCCATCCGCCAGGAGAGTTTATAAACAAATACAGATATTTAGTATCATCCTCGATACTGAGATATACCATAAGACCAATAAGTTGATTCAAGATCTCGTTATTAATTTCTTGGCCTAAAAAGAGTAATCTTTCTCGATGAAGTCGATTGATTAGGGTAGAATTGTATCCCTTAAGAACCGTACGTGCACCTTTTGATGCATACGGTTTAACAAAGATTGCGAAAAAAAAAGCTTCCTATCTTTGTCGATTTTATTGTTACAGATAGCAGCAAGAGTTTTTTTGTATACAAGGCCTCTACTATTCAAGGGAAAATCAATAACTCAACACCATAGCAAATCATCAATCATGAGTTACAAATACACATAAAAATCCACACGTCTATGAATATAAACAAATCAAGATAAGAGTAAGTTTTTCAAAGACTAAACTACTTATATTAGACAGTCAAGTAACATAAAATATTGTAAATGAGCTTTAGTCTTCACTAAACTACTGATATGGATCTGATTATCTGAAGGAGTTCAGACATGAATATTGCTGCAAAATCATTAATCCTTTTCAAATTTCTTTTGCATAAGTTTTAATAAATGCTGACATTAATACCTAAATTCTATAGTTTTTACTTGAAATATAGTTTAAGAAAAGAGATCACTGGTATTTTAGCAAACTAGGATGCAATCACTGATATTCAACATAGTAATATGTGGTTTAATAATATGGAAATGTGATTTGAGAAGGTAGCTTACTCCCATTTCATCATCTTCATTGTTTTCTCTTTGGGTTTCCTCACGAGTCTCGATTAGTGCTCGGGATTTCTTCGTCTTATCATTTTTTGAAGTGTATAAACAAAAGAAATCATGGAGCAACCTATCCTAAAGCAATCCGGAGACCTGGATTTAACAAGTAAGCACATGCAGTAAAGTGACTTCTAGCTAAGATTAAGTGACAACCCCAAAGTGTTTTGATCATTAGGTTACATCGAAAAACTCATTTAGGTCGTCGTCATGGTTCCTCCGTGTTGAATTATCGGTTGTTCCATTTCTGTTTTTCATAGCTTCCTGCAGTAAAGAGGACAAAAAATTAGAAACACGAGATAAAAAATTCACCAACTGAAATGCTATATAAGCGTCGAAGTACATGGTGTATATCCTCATATACGGGAGAGATTACATGATTAAGAAAAGTCTTTGGTCCTCCTTCATATATTATTGGCGTGACTCTTTCTCCAGTTATCATACTCACTGCACCACTCAGCAATCCATGCAATTCACTTACCATCGGAAAGAAACTAGTACTGAAAATACTTGCACATATGTTCACAGTCGTAAATATAGTTCTCAGTAATTAATTAAAAAATAGAAAACAGCCAAGTCTCGTGAAACTTTGTTGTGGTAATGTAATAACTTTTATTATTATCCAGAAAATGTGAGGGGACGTCTGAATCAACGAGGATGATATTGTTGGATAAACAGTAAGCAGTGAATGAAAAAAACTTAGAGTTATCTCACATCAGAAAACGTGTCAAATCTGAGCTAAGGGTTTGGGCCTCAGAGGGCATCAGAATCTTTTGAAAGGGAGAAGTAGGGATAGGTTAGGTCTCGTTGAAGCACATGCGTGTTGAGTTTGATCCAGTGTGTCCCTTGGCCTTTCACATAAAGTTGTGTTTGTATCAAGAAGGTTGTGTTCTTTATACGCAACTGGTGGACTACTATAAATAATCCCTCAATCTGCGTTGCTCTGTATTTTCTTCTCGTTCACTTTGTGCATGAAAATTCTACATATTTCATTTGCTCTTACCAAGAGTTGTTGTGCTGCATTCTCTCGAGAACTAATGAATACAAATACATACATGTCTCCTCACAGTGCTTCGATTGTTGTTTAAAACCTTGACTAGAAATTAAGACATAGAGATACATACATGTCTCATCCAATAAAGTGATGACTAGAAATTAAGACACAGAGATAGTTTCTTAAATTTGGCACATCCAAAACAAATGCACAAGCAGGAAGTATAATCTCTGGTCGGATCCGAGCAGAAAGCACTCATCCGGGGAAGATCGAGGAAAGGAACAAGGCTTTCCCGTAAGTGGCTCTTTAAAACTCCATCTAGAGCATACGTTCTGTAAAGTTACCTCCTCTACGTACCGAAGGAATTCCACAACAACGGAGCCAACAGGATGGAGCCTCGGTCCGGAACTCATCATTACGACGTTCCTACGGGTAGTGAGGGAAGAAACGGGTAAATACTACCCGGAAGGATTCGAACACAGTCTAGAATCACGGGAAGATAGCGAGTTGGTAGCCTCAACAGAAGGTCTGCGTCGTTTCTAAATAGACTATATCTAAAAGGCTGTTGAGTTTATGTAAGTATTTTTTCAAAAATCGAGCATATTTACCCCCCATTGTCGTAAGATTTTATATCTTATTTTTAAAACCACGTGCTTTAAAATGTTAGTAATTTTTACTTTTTGATTTTTTTTTTACGGGGGAGTATTGTTTTAAGGTAAAAACTTGTGTGAGACGATCTCACGAGTCGTATTTTGTGAGACGAATATCTTATTTGGGTCATCCATAAAAAATATTACTTTTTGTATGCTAAGAGTATTATTTTTATTGTTAATATCGGTATGGTTGACCCGTCTCACAGATAAAGATACGTGAAACCGTCTTACAAGAGATGTATTGTTGTTTTAATGAGCCCAAACTTTTAAGAACTTTTATGATTTATCATATTTTTACATATGTTGTTATGATTATCCCAAAATTTTAAGAACTTATTATAATTTATCATATTTTTACATATTTTGTTATGGTTATCTTTTCAATTTCGGTTTTTTTTTTAAAAAAAAAAGAAATCGAACACCAAATCATTAGTTTTTAATTTTATTTTATTTTACAAATAATTTAATTTCGGTTTACAATTCAATGAAATCTACGTAGATAAAAAGCATGTAGACCCCAAATAGATATTGGGTCATAGTCATGTTTATTTTAAGTGGGTCAAAGTTTGATTCGTACGTCAATCGTATTTCAAATTGATTGTACATCCATCATCTCTTAATATTTGTGAAGTATTTAGAAATAATATTGGTTAAACGGTTCAAACTTCAATTATTATTATTTTTAAAATGTGAAAGTATGTTTTTGAAATGATTTCAGAAGTAAGAAGTTGATCTCATTCTTGGAAATTACAACAAACTAAGTTGATAAATGCGAAAACAGCCAACAATACTTTAATAAAAGTAAATATAGTAGACAGCAAGATAGAAAAATTGTTTCTGGAAGTTCGGATGACAAAACATTTTATGTTTCTCCTTCTTTTGTTTTCAAAAGATATCACTGGAAGACTTTGATTGATATACATTTGAATAAATCCAATTGAATAAATCTTATATTTGTCTTTTGAAACTCTTATATTACAACACAGCTCTTTTCTCAAATTACAAACACTTCATAATTTACATTAGATAAAATAATGAATAAATGAGAATAAATATAACACGAATAATCTTCTGAATCTATTATGTTTTTAAAGCGTATGTTGAAAATTCATTCTTAATAAGTATATATGTATATCTAAATAATCCAACAAGACCTTAATTAATACCATAATTGGACTAAAAATGGGGTAAAAACATTTGGTTGATGATTATTAATTTTTCCAAATATATTAAGACAAAATCCCAACCAAATTGTCAAAAAGAAACAAAAATAATAGAGGGTATAGCTATAGAGTGAGACCTAATTATAGAGATAAATAATAATAATAATAATAATAATAATAATAATAATAATAATAATAATAATAATAATAATAATAATAATAATAATAATAATAATAAAATTAATTTTTTCCGATTTTTTTACAGCCTCCAAGGTTCGAAATCATGGTCGTCCAATTATTTCAAAAAATTAATCAAATCTTATTCATCCCAAAAAAATTAACTCGAAAATTCGAATAATTTTTTTTAGAATATCGATTTGTTCAAAACTGAATTTGAGATGAATCAAAAATTAATTATTTAAAGTTAGTTATTAAAACTAATTTAGAAGTGACTTTTTGTCCCACATTAGAATATTTAATATCTCAATTATATGGACTATAAAAAAGTGGTGTAATGCACCGACCTGTGGATGAGTAATGAGGAGCTTTAAATTTCTTGGGAAATGTATGAAAAATTAATTTATTAATCAATTACCAATGACACAATTTGATAATATTAAATTATATTAATTATTTCTCTTGATTATTTATTTCTCCTTTAAAATTTGTTATTTCTCCTTCCGTGCTAAATTACTTATGGAATTTCATTTATTTTTCATTGGTATAAATACCCAAAATTCTTATTTATTTGTTTTTCCCTTAAAAAATAAATTTTCTTCTACGTGGATTTGACCATACTCACTATTTACATTCAATTTATTCGAGAATATGAATTAAAGTTTGGTGATTACAAGACAATCTATCAATAAGAAATAAAAAAAATTTGAGTCGAGAAAATGAATGTCATTGTTACGTCTCAAACTCGAGATTTTGTTCAAAATTTGGAACTTTTAAGGTAAAATAGAAATAAATAATGTAGCTTTCAGGATAATATTTTTTAAAAAAATAATGTAAAACTCAATTACATCGAATATATGTTTGTTTGTTTACATGCAATAGTATCGACGACAATAATACAATTTTAAATTATTGCACCATAAAATTTAAACATAATTTTTTTTTTTGAAAATAGATTTTTAAAGAAATTTATTTCCATCTCTTCTGTATCATTATATCCAGGTTTAATTTCGTTATTTATTTATTTTAACCTTTTTTAAAATCTAAATATAAAACTATTTTTAAGTTATTTATTTAAATATATGAATAGGAAAAACAAATATTGTTTCTCTGTCACATATATAATATAAAAATTATATTTACTAATTTATTTTAAAAAATTAAAATATAATATATTCTAACTTTCAACTCTCCAAATTTCACCGCATCCCAAATCCTATCCACACAGCCCACTTGGTTGCTTTGTCCTAACCCACTCTGAGGCTCTGAGCTTTGACCAAATCCTCTGCAAAAGTTTAATTGTGCTCAAGTCTTATCAATTAAAATGAGATTTGTATTTTTAAAAAAAAAAAACAAGAAAAGATATGGGTATATTTTCTAAATAAATAAAATACAATATTTAATAAATTTCAAATTTTATAATAATTGAAATTTTAAATATACTTGCGGTGATCTAAGAAGAACTAACCACACAAATTTTTTATGGAGGGCATGTCTCTTGTAAGATGGTCTCACAAATATTTATCTATGAGACGGGTCAACCCTACCCATATTCATAATAAAAGTAATACTCTCAGTATAAAAAGTAATATTGTTTCATTGATGACTCAAATAAGAGATTCGTCTCATAAAATACGATCAATAAAGTCGTCGTACACAAATTTTTGTCTTTTATAGATTCATGTATGCTTCTGTATCTTGATAATTTAACATAAACTCTTGAATTTTAGACGATGGTTTTATAAAACTATTTTGAAAAGTATTATCATTATATTTAAAAATATTTGTTATTAATTAATTTTATAGAATGACTGATGAGGAACAAAAATTCAATGTGTCCATCATTTTGATGGATGTATGACATAGATTGATAAAGAAATCGATATTTATGTTAAGCAAAATTACTTTTATAATTTTAAACCATTCAAGCTCTTATTTTATTCTAAGTTTTTTTGTTAATGAAATATACAGAAAAATTGCATTCATTCCAATAAAATGAAATTTGAAGTAACTCATATATATTTAAATAATGTTTATTTAATTTTTTTAGATACTATTTTTTTAAATATTTTTTATTTATTTTAAGGACCATGAAATTCTATGATTTGATGGGGACATTTGTAGAAAAAAAATTGTTGAGAAAGTCTGTCAATGTTTAGAATAATATACTCTCTTAATATAACACATATAATCAAATATTATTCATATCCTGAATTTTATTATTTATATATATTTCTTAGTTTGGTGGCTGAATAAAAAAATTAAAATATAACGATAATATAAATTAAAACTCAAACAACATGAAGTCTTATATAGATCACTTTTAATGATACTGTGTTATTTGACAGTGTACAATATATAATTATATACGAGTAGGTTTCTTGTGAGACGATCTCACGATTTTGGCAAAAACTTGTGTGAGATGGTCTCACGAGTCGTATTTGTGAGACAGATCTATTATTTGGATCACCCATGAAAAAGTATTACTTGGAGTATTACTTTTTATTGTGAATATGAGTAGGGTTGACCCGTCTCACAGATTATGATCCGTGAGATAGTCTCACATGAGACTCACTCCACGATTTTTTATCTGTGAAACATGTCAACTTTATCGATATTCACAATAAAAAATAATATTATTAGCATAAAATGTAATATTTTTTTATGGATGACCAAAATAAGATATATGTCTCACAAAATACAACCCGTGAGACCGTCTCACTAAGTTTTTGTCACTATATACATATGAGCTAATCATTTAGAGCAATGTTCGAACACATAATGTATCTATATTGTTAGGATTATGTCCATAACACCATAACAAAAATTATAGCGGTTAGCATATACACAACTTTATTTTCTTACATTATCGTCCCACAAAGCTCCATACTGAACTATACATGGACACGAGAGACTGCACATGTGGGTGCCAAATAATTCCTGGTTGTTGAGTTCTTGGGCGGTACGAATCTCTGTTTGGTAATGAAACTCGGTGAATAAATTTTTTTTTGCTTCTATATAATATACTTTTGCTACAATTCGGGGACAAAGTTTTGTTTTCACTCGGGTTTGAATCTTGGCCTCACACACACCATTATATTATTAGTATCAATAGTATAATATTATTATTATTATTTATTATTTAAAGTAATAATAATAATATTATTATTATTAATGATATTAATATTAATATTATAATAATGATATTAATATTAATATTATCACTAATAATAATGGATAATAATAAGTTTTGGTTTCAAAAAATCTCCGAATCTGTCATCGGTTTGTCATACTAATATTTTTGAAACGGAGATAGAGACGGGGATGAGAATTTGATCCCCAAAGTTTCGGGTTTGGGGATTTTTCGAACCCGTAAAAACGGGGATCTGGACGGATACGAGGGTGATGATCATCATCATCATGTAATTCGGGGACGAAGATGGAGATGAAAAACCCATCCGCCCCACCCCATTACCATCCCTAATTAACATGACTAAAATTAAAAAAAAGTGCAAGTCACGAGTAATAGAAATTGATGAACAACACATAAATAAATATTTTTTGACGCTCATCAAATCATCAATTATCTTCGAAATGCCAAAGATTTCTTGTATTAGTGTTAAGGATGAGATCTCAATATCAATGAGGAAATGTTCAAATCATTTAACTATTCTCCAAATAAAAAAGAAAAAAAGAAGTGATCTTTTAATCATATCATTACAAATCCAAAAGGTTGAATAATTCTTAAAAAAAAGAAAAAGAAAAAAGAAAATACTAAAAGAACGAATGTAATTAATATGCAGAATGATTAGCCAAATATAAGCACCAACTCATCGTTACCTTTTACAAACATTTGCCACCCTCATTCCTAATCATTTCCCAAATTTAACACAACAATTCCTCTGTTTCCTCTTTTCTCACTCCCTTAAAAGCTTCTTTAATCCTTCGCAAACTGCTTAAAACCCTACTATTACCTTCCATTTCTCTCTTCCGAGGTGAGGAGGTGGTGAAAAAATACACTGCAAAAAGGTCCAAGAAAAGCCCTTTTTTTTGTGCCTCGGTGGAGTTACTGCTGGATTCTACAGCTGTGACAGTGGAAAGACACGGTCATAGTAGAGAAAACAAGCCGCCATGGATGCATCTGAGGCTACACAGATAGTGATGTCGAGGATTCAGAGTTTGGATCCAGAGAACGCTTCAAGAATCATGGGGGTTATACTGATACAAGACCAAGGTGAGAAGGAGATGATAAGATTAGCGTTTGGTTCTGAAGCGGTCTTGTTAACTTACGTTAACAAAGCGAAAGCTGTTCTTGGGATTCCTTCGAGTAGCCCGGGTGTGAACCCTTCAGCCCCTCTGTCGATTTCTGTTGGGTCGAACTGCCCATTTCCCCAGACTTCGCCTAGAATCTTGGTACCTAACAATGGATTTCATTTGAGCAATCCTTCTTCTCCGGCGGGGTCTTTCCCAAGAAGCAGCCCGAGGCCTATTTCTTATGCTGCTGTTGTGAATGGCTCGAATGCTAGTGCTAGCAGTGCTAATAATGGTTCAGGTTCCCCAAGTTTGCATTTTTATGGAGGAAACGACTTTAACGATGAGATTCTGAGTGGTGGACGTGGCGGGGTGCACAATCAAGTTCAAGATCAGCTTTTGTTTGTTGATGACCCTCTCGTGGATCCGATAATGAGTCCCAGCGGCAGGAGTGATTCACTTGTTTACCCATTTGGTGAGGATGTCAGCAGCGTTCCTTCGCCTCACTCTAACCCATTTCACAGGAGGAGTTGCTCTGTGAATGATGCCTCATTTCTTGCAAATCTTGAGGAAGGAGGTGGTGGAAATGGATATGGGTGGAGGCCTTGCATGTACTTCGCGAGGGGGTTTTGCAAGAATGGTAGTACTTGCAAGTTCTTACACAGTGATATGGGTGGTGGTGACGCAATTGAAGTAGGGTCTCCAGGCCAGAACGTTTCAGGTTTTGATGAATTTTTTAGAATGAAGGCTCTTCAGCAGCAGAAATTTGCTCTTATGGCTTCTGGAGGTCACTACCCTTTTGCTTACAACAAGGGCATAAACTTTCTGAATGAGAACCAGAGGTAAAATTCTTGGATTTCCCTTTTCTCTGCTTTTTATGTACCTTAACTAATTTCTTCCTCAGTAATTTCTGCTTGTGAGTTTTGAGAAGCTGCTGTGTTCTGATGTATATTTCTGGTTAGCTATTATTAGTTTCATTATACATATCCTGGTTTCAGAATTGTATGTTGTTGTGTCAATTCTTCATTTTTACTTCATATTTTAATTTGTATCTTATCTTGAGATCTTGTTACGAGTACATATGTGTGAACTTTCTGTTGTCTCGTAGATTTGGAATGGTATTGTCAAATTTCATAAGTTCTCATATTCAACATGCATACTGATAGATCGGCTGCTGCTGCTGCTGCATTGATGATGGGAGATGAATTCCACAAATTTAGTAGGTGTCGGCTCGAGAGGAACGACTATGCACCGATGGGACTGGGTGCTGGTTCAAGCGCGAACTCTCGACAGATTTACTTGACATTTCCAGCTGATAGTACGTTCAGGGAGGAGGATGTTTCGAATTACTTTAGGTGGGTGATTTCTTTTGCATTTGTTAAAACTTTGATTCTTAAGTATGGTGCTAGGATCTGTTTTAACGATGCTTTGATCTTCTGGATTTGAAGTATGTTTGGACCAGTGCAAGATGTTAGGATTCCGTATCAGCAGAAGCGAATGTTTGGATTTGTTACATTTGTCTTCCCAGAGACTGTGAAGCTCATTTTGGCAAAAGGGAATCCTCATTTCGTTTGTGATTCTCGTGTGCTTGTCAAACCGTACAAAGAAAAAGGAAAAGTTTCGGACAAGTACTCTTTTCACTCAGTCTTCTCATTGCAATGATTCCCAATGTTGTCCCAGTATTGAAGTTCCGTTGTTCATTGACCATTGTAGGAACAAACATCAACACATGGAGATGGGGGAACATGCATCTTGTTTGAGCCCAACTGAGTTTGATTCTAGAGAACACTTTGATGTTCCATTTGGTATGTGCAAATGGATGGTTTCTTGTTATCCTGTAAAAGTATTTGTTACATGATTTTTCTTTTGTTTTTCCCTGTAGGGCCAAGGATGTTACTAAATTCCCAAGAGACTATGCTTAGAAGAAAATTAGAGCAGGAGACAGAATTACAGCATGCTGTGGAACTCCAAGGAAGGAGGATGATGAACTTACAACTAATGGACCTAAAAAACCAGCAGCATGGACGCCGTTTTGTGCCAAGCCTGCCTGGTCTCCCAATTTCCTCTCCTAGACAATCTCAGATGCTGATAAATCATAATCTTATCGTTTCTTCTAGTGCCAGTAATCAGGATGTTTCAGGAGGTTAGCTACCTAAATCCTTACTTTACATTATGCATTTATATGGGCATAGTAAAAAATGAATGAATTTAAGACACTTTTTTTTGACAAATAATAGGTGGTCATTTTTTGTTTCTTGCAGAGTTTGATAGCGGCCAAGAAGCAGCTAAATCTCATACTATAACAGATGATGATTTCAATTTGGTGGAAGAGACTGAATCTTTGTCTGACAAAAATGTTGTTTGTGTCAATAAGAAATCCGGTCACTCTGATCCCTCTGAAAGGTATGATGAGTTTATTTGAATGAAATGTGGGGTTATATCCTAATTGAAATAATAAAACTGTCTTTTTGATAAATTGCAGCTATTAAAATTCTGCCTGTAATCTTGATTGTTTTATACTATGCTAGCTCTAAGTTTTGTTTATTGCGAAAACAGCTTGGGATACTCTCTTCCGGATAACCTTTTTTCTTCTCCTACCAAATTCGCTGCTGAAAACCAGTCTGCTTTCTTCCCTGCTTTCAATGAAGCTGATGATAACATACATGTTACAAACACATCTTCTAACATCTCCCCTGTACTCCCAAGCAGTTCTCCCCTTGGCATGGCTTCTCTCAAGCCATGTTACTTTCAAATGCCAAGGTACTTCATGGCTTTAATTTGTTTTCTTTGGCTCAGCTTCACCATATAATGAATTTAACTTCAACTAACTGATTGAATCATCCTGTTCTCTGCTTGGCAAGAAGCCATTAAAATGTAGGTGTTAGAGCTGATCAGGGCATTGGCAAGCAGGATCACCTTAGCTCGGTAAGATCACTTATCCTAAGAACATTTATATTCTGCTCCTAACTAGTGCTACATTATCTAATATGGTGGATAAATGTTACCGCGTACCTTATTACAAGGTATGGGACGGTTAACCCGTCAATATATCAGTCATGTAAAGTTCATTCATTAAAAGCTGCAAAGAGAAGTTGCACAACGCAACAAAAATTTGAGCTAAGATTGACCACTGTGATATGTTCTTAGCGCATGATGTAACAATCTCAGTGCTTCAGATGCACACTATCATTTAGCCTGATTCATCACTTGTCTGCCTGACTCACCCCTGTTTGCCTCTACTGTTTATCTAGCTTATGCCTGTTGGGACCTTTATGCTGGACAATATAGCACCATTTTTTCAATCAAACTGGCCGAAGATTACTTGTTATACAAATTCTTGTTTCTTGATATTTGCCTTTTCATATTTATTGTGCAGAAAGTTTGAGTAGCATATACAAGGAAGTAAAAAATGTCCTCTAGCTGTACAGCCAAAAACCGTAGCCTCAACAGAAGGAAAAAAAGATCTGTGAGGAAGATTCCTAAAGATTATTGTCATCATCACATTATGCAAAATACCATAGTACTTGACATCAATATATAATGCAGGAGTAAAAGACAGATGAACTGATTTATGAGAGTGGGGTATGTCTTTGTTAATTTATTTGTGCCCTTCTCTGTAGAGTAGTGTGTGATGTGAACCACATACAACTCTGGCATATAACAATCAAAAGGCAAGTAGTGAGTACAACTCTTACCATCATAGAATGGAAATTTTACCTTTATCTACTTCTTTTTACCCTCTCCATTATGTATGTTTTATCTTTGGCTCATTTGGTTGCACCTGAGTTGCCTCTCGTGAAGGGGACAAAAATGGAGTTTGGCTGTATAAAATGTGTGCGCAAACAAGACTAGCAAAGCCGGCTTACTTGTTCGTTACACCATCTTGACTGAATTTGTGTGTAATTTTCTTGCTATGTCGAGTTCGAGTTGTCAAAATGGTTTCCATTGAAGTACAATACTTGGTTAAGCAAAGATGGATTCATAAACTTTTTTATGAGTGAGTCCAAAAGCAGAACTACTCCGCAATAATTTGTGGAGGCGGTGAGGGACACGATAATGCCCATCACTCAAGAAGGTGATGCTTTTATAGCCGGCCATGGTTTTAACCGCCAATAAATATTTGGTTGATGAGCCCGAATTCAATCCATGGATACACAGTTAGTATCTAACTTGATTTGATGCTAGTCCTTGTTGAGTTACTTCTTCCGCTGCCCTCGACGAGAGCAGCAATGTTAGGTTATTGAGCTAAAAGATGGAAACTCAAATTTAAAATGCGTGTTCATCAATTGTTAATGGAGTCGATGTGGATCCTAATATTAAGTCACAACCGAATCTAAAACTCATATTGTGTTTAATTGTCAATAAGAAGACAACATTTTCTGAAGTAAGAAGTAACTTTTCAGAACAAAAATGCAATGCTTTTGAAAAAAAGAAGAAAGAGGAGTCGTGATGGGCATGATTAAGGAAATCTATGTGTGCATTAGGTGAATCCCAGTTGGGTTAAAATAGTTGAAACCCAAGTGTGATAACTAGTCTGATTCACTACTCCAAAAGAGTGGGTATATATTTTGATAAGGCAAGTGGAGCCTGCCTAAAAGCAAGATTTCCTGTCACTCTTTTTTAGTTCCTTATTGCCCCTTCATGCTGTGTAGCTTTTATTATATCATCTCTTTGAATCATCATTTATAGCCTGTCGTGAGCTTGGCTTGATCATGATTCTAAAACCGACGTTTTTTTTTTTGTAAGTCTTGGCCTTCTGATCCGTCTCTCAACTCGAACATAAAAATGGTTTCCAGTTTACGGTTCTAAGGGAACAACTGTAGGATAAATTTTTTCTTAATTGGTAATATATATATATATTCTATCATCAATTATCATTATTTGTTATAAAAAAAGATAAATGGTGTGATTTAAAAATACACTAAGCCATGTGTGTGTGTTTGTGTTCTTTTGATATATTATTGCATCATAGGGAGAGAAAGTAGAGAAAAGTTATTAACTCAAATAGAAAAATAAAAATGAAAATAAAAATAGAAAAGGGTATTGTTTGATGGTATAATTAAAGGTTACTTTTAAGGGACTATTTTGTCTCATTTTGTGGTTTCTTTAAAGAAGGAAGGGCCACACTCACATGGGGTGCTGACACCCCATTTCTATTGGTCTTTAGGGTCCGAATACGCACTCCTTTCACTTTCAGATTTAGGGTTTCTGAATTTTCTTTTCCAGTATCGGAATCGGGAACGAATTCATTCAAAATACAGATTTGGATTTGGATTATATGGACTCATTCGCAAGGCTAAATAAAACTTGGGCAGACAGACGACGGGAACGAAATGGGTCGAAATTTGAATTTTTTGAAAGGAACGGTGAAATTCTAATTTTAGGAAAATCTATAATTTATAATAATAGCCCAGAGATGCAGGCTAGTGAGTTGGGCTGTATCGCCTTTTTGCACGTGAGGAAAATTATCAATCTAACTCGTATATTTTAGGTGCTGGTGTTGACTGAGCCTATTTTGTTGTAATTTGTATGTCATTTCGTCAAGTCAGAGAAATCATCTCCCTAAAAATAATAAATAATTTGTTAGCAGTGGTAATACCAAAAATAAAGTAATTATTTCTGAAAATTTTGAGAAAAATATTCAAGAGTGAAAATTACCAGTGTCTTCTAATAAGAAGATCTATAAAGAAGATCTATAGATCTGATAATTTTAATTTTAAATCTGATTTTATCATAAAAACAATAGAATACGCAATTCCTCTAAAAGGAGGATATGATTCATTTAGTCTGTTATCACAAAAGCTTGTAAATATTTATAAGCAATCATATAAATTTATGCATTTAGGAATGATCCAATTAGGTTTAATGCCTCTTACAAGATTAGGTTTAAATACCTCAGCCTTAATTATCGTCAGATATCAAAGACATAATAAATTTGAAGATTCTTTATTAAAAATAATAGAGTCCTCGTTATGTGAAGAATCAATATATTTTAGTTGATTCCCTAATTTTTTTATTTCTCTTTCTGATCTAAATGTCATAAAACCACTCACTTTAAATATAAAGAATTGGGGTTTTGATATGATGTATATAACAGAAAATGTTGCTCTATTATATATAATTTCTTATAAAGTAATTAATTCAACAATTTCTAATTTTAGACTTGATGTTAATCAAATTAGTTCTAAGAGAGGAGAAACTACTTTTTTTATAATTTATATAAATAAAAGTAATATCATGATTCCTAAAACAATTAATTGGAGTTGAGTCACTTTTTCAGAAATCTGGAAAATGGAAAATATCACTCCTTCTCATAAAGAAGATAATAAAAAATTAGAAAGTATTGTTCAATAAGTTGATGGTGATGTTGAAATAAAATTCACATCCCAAATACATCTACGTATTAAATTACATGAAGAAAGTAGAAACTTTTCTATATCTGATTTTGAAAAAATAAGTATTTTTGGTATTAAAAACAATGAAAACATTTCTCAACTTGAATATAATGTTGATTTGCCCGAATCCAGTAATTCTAGATTTCAAAAAAGTTATTCTGTTAATAATAGAGCTTCCAATTCTCCTACATTTTCTGATATTTGTTATAATGTTATGGTTATTAGTAATGACATTATTATTCAGAAAAGTTTAAATAAATTTATAAATTATTTAATCAAAACAAGAAAAAAATGGGTTTTAATTTGTTTAAAATCAAAACAATAATCTTTATATTATTTAAGATATAAAGAGTGGGTAGAGGAAACTAAATCAAATTTAGATTTTTCAAATAGATGGAAAAGTTATATTTCCCGACAAAAAATAAGGTATTTCCAAAATTTTCAAATAAAGATTTTATAAATATTTTTGAATCAACATATAAAATATGTGTTATGAAACATGAGAAGAATCCCTTGAGGTTCATCCACCTTCACAAGCCCTCGCCCCTCCTCGCCTAGGCCCAGCCGCCAACCCTTCCAGTCTCCCCACAGCCATGCCCCTCGGCTGCACGCCCTCCTCTCCCCTCGCCCATCCCATCGCCTCGACCTCCTCTCCCCTCACCAGCCTCACATCTCGTCCGACCTTAGTTCTTGCCTACACCGCGCGTCTTGCTGCACAGCGCGTACAACCTCACCGTTTCTCCCGTGTCTCAGCCCTCGCCGCACACTCTCGCCCTCGCCCTTCGCCCATCCCATCGCCTCGCCTCGCTTTTCCCCTTCGCCCACGCCAACCACTCGTTCCGCATCCGCAAGTTCTCGCTCGTGCCGCCTCGCCACCACAGTCAGCCCTCACTTTCACCCCTCCATCGACTCGCTTGCGCCACCTCGCCATCATGCTGGCCCCTCGAGCACTCGCCTAGCACGCCACGCTCGCCCCTCGAGCTCGGCTCAGCCCACCACCTATTCGTTCTCTTGATCTTATCCATCGTGTATTTTTCAACGATTTTTTCGGGTAAGTTTTTTCCTCTGTTTGCTTAGTTGTCCTTAAAAGCATGTCTTTCTTTGATTCCGAGTTTAATTCTTCGAGTGATTCCGAGAGGTCTAGCGAGTCTGACGAGAGTAGGACTTCCTTAGAAAATCCTAAATTTACACTCGATTCCCCTGAGGAGGAGGTCGTCACCCATAGTCGTCCTTGTAAGGAAATTCATCATGTGAACCAATAGATGAATATCTCCAATTCCGATAACCTATGGTCTGGCCACCTATCGTCCCATATCCCTCCAACTAGTGAGTCAAAACTTAGGGCTTCGTGGCACATCCCCGTTTCCACAAAATCATCATTCTCGCCCTCGAGGACCGACCCTATCTAGCCCCCAAGGGTTGTTACACTTTTTTCCAACACCACTTATATGCGGGTCTCTGTTTTCATATGTGCGATTTCCTCCAGGAGTTGAGTAGTTATTATCAGGTGCATCTAGGTCTACTCACTCCCAATGCTTTCCGCTTGATATGCAGCTTCATCGTGTTATTTCGGGCCCTAGACATTTCTTTAGATTTCACCACTTTTTCTTACTTCCTGGTCTTGGCTAGATCGAAAGAGGGACCCTTCTACGTAACATCTCGATCTAGCCACAAGCTTTTCGATGGGGATCCTAGTCATGTGAAGGACTGAAAAAAATAATTCTTTTTTATCCAGCCTCCTAAAGAGTTGACATGTTCCACGGAGTGGTACCCTATTTTCACTAAGCCTAAGCTTTCCAAGGGTTACAAGAAAGATAAGACCTATTTGCGCATAATGAGTGTACTAGGAGATCAATACTTTAGTATTCTTGAACTCTTATTTGAAAATCTCTTGTGCTATGCCGGGCTAAGTCCAACGAAAATAAAGCTGAAGGGGGATGCTGGTAGATATTCTCATCTTTTCACAATTTTCCGTATCATTTTTTCTTATTTTGCTCATTGATAACATTCTCATATGTTTTATCGCTTTCCTTCGCAGGTACTAGATTCATTAACGCCCTATTTCTCCATGAGATTGCGAAGAAGGCTGAAGGTTTATCATCAGCACCCAAGAAGCCCATTACCCTCGCAGTCACGAGAGACACAAAAGGAAGTTGGTCTACTATTGCGAAGAAGCCTACCGGCTCACCCACTTCTGCGAAGAAGAAGGCATGCCCATCCTCCTCCACCCAGAAGCGAACCTCCTCCCCACCTACCCAGGCCGAGTCCCTTCCTTATTCTGGCAAGAAGAAGATGTCCACTGATCCCAGCCAATCAGTCTTACAGAAGGGCAAGCGCAAGATTTCCAAGATTTCAGCCACATCAACTTTCTCGCAAGAAGTGTCTGGATCAGATGACGGACATCATACTGGGCTGGGGATACATCCTTTTTGCACACTGGAATCGGTTATTGTTGGACGAGGTCCTACTCACATAGCTCATAAGTTATTATATCAGCTCCTTTCTCATGCGGATGCAGCATTCATGAGTTCACTGTGGTGGTCTGATCTTGCCCGCCAGACATGCAACAGTCTCACTGAGGTATATTTCTCCCACTTGGCTCTATCTTGATGTTCAATATACGCTTGATTTTCTTCTCGTTTTTTTTCAAAGCATCATATACTTAGGGGAGTTGGTCGAGCGTGCTGATGTTATCAGGCCGAACGTCTGCTACGACTTACGCGAGGGCAAAGCTCTTCGTGATCAGCTCCAGACGACTATTGACGAGGCGAAAGCGACACACGCTAAGGAGCTTTCAGAGTTGCTGGCCCTATACGACGAGCTCCTAAAGAAGAACGAGAAAAAAAAAGAGAAAGAGGGGCAACTCCCCGAGTGATAGAAGACCATGCGAAGGAAATCTAGAAGTTGAACTGTTGAAGGAGGAGGCCAAGACGTCCCTAGCTGAAGTAGTACAATCACGCTGAGAGCTTAAGGACACAAAAGCGCAACATGCGAAGGAAGCCTCCTCATTCAAGGAATAATTTCTCAAGTCTGATGAATTCACCGAGATCTGTGGCCCGAGAGCTTTTCGTTACTTGGAGGTGGGATTTAGGGTGCAGTCTACCTCTTCAAGGCTCACGGTTATCCTCCGGAAGGCGCTTCCACCGACTTCATCAGCCTAGAGGACTTCGGAGCGAGTCTCCCCCCCGATCTTTAGACCATTCTTTTTTACTTATGCTAGTTTCTCATTGACATAGACGATGTAAGCCTTCGGACCGTATTCTGTCATTTACTGCTTTAATTTACTTTCTGTACTATTATGCGACTATGGATTTTATGACGTTTATTTGATTATCTCATTTTGCCCACTTTTGGTACGTAGACTCGCTTTTATGCTATATCAAGTATCTTGTGTTTGAATATTGCCGAATACACCGCTTCTTCTGGATTTATCCCCAATGTTTTGGAACCATCGGGGTAAATAAAACCAGTTATAGTATGAACTTACCGAAGCTCTCTCCTTCTCGTCAGTTCTTCTCTTATGGGATACTTAACCTAATAAATAAAATCCAACTTCTGTTCCATCTTCTACTCACTGAAAATTTAGGGTTCGGTTCCAGTAGGCGACACTAGTCCAAATACAGATCTCAAATGTACAATAGGCTTGAAATCACGAAGAAGACTGTTAGAAGGGGTCCGAGAGGGTGTCCCGACGTAGTCCTTCCGATACTCAAGTCAGATACTGAGAATATAATGAGAGAGCAGCTAAGGATACTGCTGAAAGTCAATATAGTGAATGAATGAATTGAACAGTCAAATCTGGCCCGTGATGAGTCTTCTACCTTGATTGTGGATGAGCCAGGGGTCCAAAATCTGATTTGAGCCTGATCTTAATGAGCCCATCCATAGGATATCAAAAGGGATGAAAGCATTGTACCATTATATTTGTTTTTACAAAGTATGATTCAAGAAACTAAAGTATTAGAACTTTATAATCTCTACATCTTCTCTTCTCATTTTTACTCTCCAAAATTGCTAATCTTATATGAGAATTGATAGGCTCGTAATAGTTAATATTTTATTTTCATATTTCCCGTTATTTTAACCTCTGATATGTTTAATTGACACATTTTTGTGTAATTTTATTGTAGGTGGAGCTTTTATGGTCTTGGAGCAAATTTAAGCTAAAAAGGTGATGTTTCTCACATTTGAAGTTTCCAAGATAGAGTTTGAAAGAGAATGACCAAACCAGAAGATGTCTAAGAACAAGGCGTGGCCACGCCTTGTGATGATATTTCAGCTGCCAAAAATTACAAGGAGGAAAATCTAGATAAAATATTATCTATTATATTATATTTTAAAAATTAGGTTAATTAGAGATTAGTGGGCTTTTAGCAAAGAATTTGGACCCAATTTTTCCTTCTTTGACTTACACATCTCACGTGGGAGGCGGCTGAACTTTTGCACAAGAAAAGAATTCAATTCTCCAACCATTTTATTTTCATCCTCACGTACAGTAGAGGAGAGACGGCGCAATAAAGATTTTTCTCTCACAATCTCCCAACCCTCTCAAAAAGAAAAGTGAAGACCAAGAAGAAAACTCAAGGATTTTCTCTCAACTTCTCTCCACAACTTTAGGCTAAGTTTTATTTTTGATTCAAGGGATATTTTTTACTATTTCGATTTATCACTGTGAGACTTTTGTGCATTAATTTAATATTCGTGTTTTGTTCAAGTATTTGTTGATTTATGATTTATTTAGATGAAAGTTGTATGTTGATTAGTCTGACAATTTAATTCGATATATAATTTTTTACTGCTATCCATGAATTCAGTGATCCGTAATTGTCATGAACAATTGGTACATGAGTAGCGATAGATTCGGTGTGTTGTGCTATCATAGCATATTTAATCTAAATAAATCAACAAAACTCAATCTATCAATTGCAGCTATCTCGGTTGTTAGATTTAGGATTAACTGTTTTCACAAAAGGAAAATGCTATCTTTAATTAATATGGAACGCTATCGTGCCCAAGTTAATTATTGATAAGTTTTGACTGGATGCTGGGTTTGGTCAATTAAATTAGGAAAACGCAAGAATTTTAGCGGTTATCCCTATAATTCTAAGGTTAATTACTTATAACTACATGAATAAATAATATATTAGTCGATGAACAGTGATGCAATCGAATCGTAAAAAATCCCTTAAATCGAGCTTGGTAATATTAGTTTACATTTCATTAGTTATTCATCTTGATTAGTTATTTCTTCTTGCATGTTAAATTTATTTTAGTATTTTATTAAATTCTTATCAAACAAATCCCTCCTTTATTTGCATTTTACTCGAAAGGAATAAATCTACCGTTCCTTGTGGATTCGATCCTACTCATCATTACACTCGTTTTTATTTAAAAGAGTAAGAATTAATTTGGTGGTCAACGACAACACACCAGGAATTCATAGTGGAGACATTATCTATTTATTTTTTTATCACGCGGAAACCAAAGTTAATACCCTTCGATATTTGTTAGGTAAACCTCATAGTTAACACAGTAGCCTACAATTCACCTACTCTATCAACTTGAAAACTCATCTAAGCTGGATACTCTCTTTATCATTTAATGAGATATGGACATTTTATATTAGGGAAAATAATTTTTTGGTACACTAACTTGTTTTATTTTGGGTAGTCACTAATTATTCAATTTCTTTGGCACATTAACTTCGTTTTATTTATGCTTTTAGTTCTATTTTACCAAAATACTTATGTGGCATTGTAAAATGTTTAATGTGATGTCAAAAATACTAACATGACACCCAAAATTGTTATCGTAACACCGAAAAATATTGACGTATCTGACACTAACGTCAACAATTTGACCGAAATATTTGAAAATATAAAGATAGTGTGCCAAGACTAAATTTTGACAACTTAACGGATTACAACCAATATTAATAAAGTTAGTAGACCACTTGGTTCAAACGATACAATTATTGAATGATTAATAAATGAGTGATAAAAAAATTATACATAAGGAAATCTATATGATAATAAAATAATATTACGTTTGATATGATTTTTGTATATGAAATAGATTAAAGATCACTCCATTTTATGCCTAAAATATTTCTCGCAATATACTACAATTACAAAACCCTTGGGTAAGGCAATGACATTTTTGGAATAAAATGAGTATATCTAAGATATGAATTGTTAGTCCTAGGGGAGAGCTGTGTTTAGTTTACCGAATTTAATACCATTGAGTCATTGTTTTACTTGATACAATAAGTTCAGTAAAAAATGAATCAAACCATGGTTTAACCCTAAAACCTCACTTTACCCAATACCGATAAGTCTTAATGGTAAATGTAATATACGTTCATTTCTTTACTTTTATTGGCTATTATCTCGTACGCATATTCTTGATGATAAAATTTTGAAATGTAACCATGTTCAAACTAAGTTTTTGAAAAATAACACTAATAGCAGAGTACGGTTTCACAAATCTTTATCTGTGAGACATGTCAACCTTACCAATATTCACAATAAAAAGTAATACACTTAACATAAAAAGTAATATTTTTTATGAATGACCTAAATAAGATATATGTCTAACAAAATACGACCCGTGAGACCGTTTCATACAACTTTTTACCCTAATTGAAATACAAATTTAGCATGAAAGAGTTACTTATTTTTTTCAAAAAAAATTGACCAACGTTATTTTGCTAATTTAATCAGTATAAATTATAATTTACTTTAACATAGAGTTCAACCTTTTTTACCAAGTGATTTTATTTTAAAAAAATAAATTAAAATTCTCTTTAAAATGGGAAAAGAATTTGATCATCATCATCTTGAAACATAAAACTATTTCCAATTTTATTTAAAAAAGAACACGACACACAATTTTTACATATATTTCTTGACCCGCTTTCGACCCTGGCACAACTACACCACCAAGCAGAAAGATCAAGAAATACCAAGTTTGATGAAAATTTTTCATCCAAAAACTTGAAGTATGCATTTCTCCAAGTCTTCTTATAGAGAAATGTTGTACAGAAGCCCCCGAAGCCCGTCGCAAAACCTAAAGCCATGGATACATAAAACCAGTCGACGTCGCGTTCTGGACCTGCATGATGTTCTTCAGTTCGTGGACTCGGGGTTTTACCAACGATGGCACAAGTATTTTTCAGTGGAGGGCCACAGAGCTCATTCCCTGTAAAAGAGAATTCTGTCAAGCTCTGGAGTTGAGCTCCGAGGGGAATTCGCCCTGTCAAGTTATTGAAAGACAGATTCAAATAACTCAGAAACGTCAGGCTAGAAAAGCTGATTGGCATTTCACCAGAAATGTGATTTCTTGAGAGGTCAAGAGATTCCAGCACTCTCATGTTACCAATATTTTCTGGGATCGTTCCACTTAAGGTGTTTCTTGACAGATTTAATGATCTCAATCCAGCAAGGTTGGTGATTTCTGTAGGAATCTCTCCAGAGAGTTTGTTATTTGAAAAATCGATGCTGCTGAATTGTGAAAGAATGGTGTCATATTCAAGTTCTTGCCCTTTTGTTGTCACCGATGCGCTCTCCATAAAAATGCCCAAGAAAAACGAGTAGTAGGTAATATCACCGCTGAAATTCATCAGCTTGGTTTCTGAACTCATGGCTGCCATGTTATTGAGACATTTCGGTATAGAACCAGAAAACTTGTTGTTAGCCATGTCAAGAATATGAAGATAGTTCAGCTTACAGATTTCTGGAGGAATTTCACCGGTGAATGAATTTGAGTGCATGATCAGAATCCTCAACCTGGAAAGAACTGTTCCAATCCAACCTGGAAATTTTCCAGAAAAATCGTTTCCTGAAAGATCGATCTTTATCAGCATTGAGCAATTCTGCAGAGCAGAAGGGATCGGCCCTGATAAAAAGTTATTGAATAAGTTTAATGACAATAATTTCGCAAGCATCCCCAAAGATCTTGGAATGGTTCCAGACATATTGTTGTTCCCGAGATTTATGACTTGTAACGATGGCCAATTCATCCAGCAGTCAGGGATTTCTTCAGAAAGTTGATTTCCCCCAAGATGAAGAATAGACAAAGAATATGTATATTCAGTACTTACATTGCATAAAACATGAGAAATTCTCCCTGAAAACGAGTTGTTTGACAGATCTAGTTCTTTCACACGACCTGTGATCATCGGTAATGGACCGCTAAATTTGTTGGAACTCAAGTAAATCCAACGTGGACTCATTACATCTGGAAGCTGACCATGCAATTCATTGTGAGAGAGATTTAGATAATCTATGGTAGATAAGTTCCAGAACCATGTGGGAATCTCCCCGGATATTCCAGTATTCGATAAGTCCAGCCCGCCAATGTTTCTTTGAGTTTGAAGCCATACTGGGATTTGCGAACCCAGAGTCCATGAATTCAGAAAGATGGTATTTAGCTGGAATGGTGGAACCCAATCTTGATTCACTTCCAATATCAATTGATTTCCAGAAGCTGAAATGATTATGATATTTGTTAGATTGGAAAAGTGATTTTCAGTAACAATTCCTTCCAGCATGTTATTCTCCATTACAAGCACTTGTAAACTGAAAAGCCGGCCGAAACTCAGAGGAAAATCTCCGGTCAATTTGTTGTTGTCTAATCGCAAGGTTGTTAAAGATGACAGGTTTCCTAAATTGGCAGGAATCAAGCCGGTAAACGAATTATTACCTAGATCAAGTGACTGAAGATTCTTGAATTCTCCAAGTTGTTCAGCTAATAAACCAGAAAGCCGATTCGCTCTCACCGTTAGCACCTCCAGGGAAGCTAGAAAGCATTCAGACATGCTTTCTCCAAAAACTTCGGAGATGTTTCCTTCGAAAATGTTGAAAGATAGATCAAGATTTTGCAAGTTGCACAACTTTCCAACTTCCATTGGAATTCTCCCTGATAGCATATTCGCATTTAAATGGAGACTTTTCAATGAACGCAGATTTTCAATTTCATTCGAAATGGCTCCAGAAAGAAAGTTGTTATTCAAAGATAGAAACTCGAGATTGCTACAACTGAAAATCCAATCTGGTATGTTGGAATTAAACTTGTTTTGGGAGAGATCAAGGAAACGGAGTTTACTCAAACCATGAGTAGCATTTGGAATTGGTCCTTCAAACATGTTCTGTTGTAGTTGGAGGGATTTTAATCCAGACAGAGAAAAAATCCAATCAGGCGCCAAAGATTTAAAATTGTTATCAGAAAGATCTAGCAACACAAGAGACGAAAAGTTTGCGCGATCAATTGGAGAAAAATGATCGAGATTACAACCAGAAAGGTGTAACTCGATCAAAGAAGGTAGCTTGTTTACTATATCTAACCAATCATGTATTTTGCTCATGTTCACATATGTCAAGTCCAGGTACTCCAAATGAGTGAGATTTGACAACCATTGAAGATCATCAACGTCTAACATCAGGCTTAAGCCTAAATGACGCAAGTTCGAAAGATTCCTCAGGGATGGAATGGTTCCTTGAAATCCACAAGAAGATATATCAAGATACTCAAGACTTACCAGTGACCCCAAAAAATCTGGAATGTCAGTCCCATCAAAATTATTTTGACTTATATCAAGAAATCTAAGAAATTTCAGGTTACGCAATGATGGATCAATCTTGCCTCCCAATCTTGAGTTCCTATCAGGACTCTGAAGTTTCAGTTCAAGAACATGGCCTTTCGAACTGTCGCAGACGATTTCTTTCCATTTGCAGCAGTCATGTTCTGTATCCCAGGAGGACAGCATGTTTGAGGGATCAGCTAAAGATTTCTTGAACCTCAGAAGAGATTGTTTCTCCTTTTCAATGCATAATTCTGTCATATTTCTTTGACAGTAGCTCAATTTGAGGGCTGATAAGAACAATACGGCAATAAAAAAAATTTCAACAGCTTTCTTTGAGTGTCTCATGATGTCTGAATTCTTGAAATGATTACTCAATTTCTGAAACTAGGATACATATAGTCCAATGTTTTGTATCAACAGTTTTCTTTGATATATGGAGTTTACTGATACAAAGTACACTCACTGTAGGAGTCCATTTATTGGCATGATTCTTGTCTCATTTATTCCAAAAGATCCTGAGAAAATTTAGGAGAGATTGAACCCCGAAGGCGACTCCGTCAATATAAAAAGATCTCTTCTTTAGACTTTGACTTCCACACACAGCCTAAATTTTATTTTGTTTTTTGGTGTCACGTATTTCCAAATTCTGGCCGGCCTTACACGCATACCAAAAAATATATATGTATATATAAACACACAAATATATATCTATAGTTTTTATATATTGTCTACATCCGTATCCATCGATTAGGTATCCCTCATTTATTGGATATGATGAAATTTTTTCAGATTATACATATAATAGATGATTGACACCTCATTGTTGGTGGGTACCGAGATGAATACGGTAGGTCAACAACATATAAAAACTATATATACAGAGACGGATTTATGCATGGGCTGTACTGGGCTGTAGCCCAGCCCACTTTTTTTTTAGCGACGGTTTTTGAAAACCGTCGCTAATATTTGCGACGGTTTAGTAAAACCGTCGCCGATCTGGATCGGCGACGGTTTTAATTCAAACAGTCGCTATTAGCGATTGTTTTTTGAAAAATCGTTTCTAATAGCGACGGTTGTTTCAAAAACCGTCGTACATCAATGTCTTAGTCCAATCAAGTCCCGTCCATTTACAAGGATGAAACCAAATTCATCCCATATCCTCTGATCCGCCCCACCTCAATTCTACAAAATTTCTATCCCTAGTCCCAAGCCCTTTAGCGACAAAATAGAATTGCGGACTCCCGAAGAAATCGAAATGCTCATCGGCAAGGCAACAATCCAGGTAAGAATCGGCTATACATTTTTTATTTTGTTTTTTATAGCTTCTCTGTGCGTGATTTGTGGTTTCTTGATTGTTTGTTGTTGAGTTGTTGATTGACTATTACTTGTTTATTTGTTTAATAATTATTTTATTCTTGTTTAGGATTATAACTTGAACTTTTTCAAAATGGAACATTAATCTTGTTTTGACATTACCTGTGTTTACTGTCACTACTGAGCGGGCTTTTTCAGCAATGAAGCATGTGAAGACGGCACTTCGCAATTAAATGGAGGATGACTTTCTTGCCGATTGTTTGACACTCTATATTGAACGAGATTTACCTAAACATATTGATGTAAATTCTATTATTGATGAATTTTATGTTTTAAAATCTCGTAGAGCACAACTTCGTTGAACGATATAATGTAAATTTTTTTTAATAATATATAACTTATCATATTGAGTTCAAGTCCCCCCCAACTTCTATTCCTAGATCCGTCCCTGTATATATACATATAGATGTGTATGTATATATACTCTTGTCTTTGATCAACGTACCTACTCCGGTGGACTTCTTCATACAACTATTTTATGTAGAATTTGAAGTGACAACGAAAATATTCTAAACAATTTGATAATGAATGTTTAAAAAAATTAAACCCATTAATCTTCTTTTGTAGTGGGTAATCTTCTCCGGTTATAAATAAAATGGCAAACTTTCTTCATAGTTTCGTTACTATATCAAATTTTAATTAGTTATATTTCATAAAAATACTTGAATAAAAAATTAAATACTATATCATCTTCAGGGAATTATATCTAATGCAATCCCTGTAATTAACACTAGTAGTAATAAATTAGTAAGCCACAGAAAAATAATCAGAAAGATAGCAGTCATGATAGCTAATCTAAAATCGAGAAATGATTATAATAATCAATTATCTTTTCTAGGTAGATTAATTGCTAATATTTAATAAATACTCTTGCTTTCCCTGTGCTTGAAACAATAGAATTTAAAAATTTATTAATTAGTGGTTATCTTAAAATCAATAAGAATCATGTAGGATAATTTTTTTAAAACAATAATATATATATATATATATATATATATATATATATATATATATATATATATATATATATAAAGTGTGAGTTTTTATTGTTTGTTTACTAAATTACCCTCATGCTTAATATTTGTCTTATGATATATCTTATGTTTGTCTTTTGATATCACTATAATTATTTTGCAAGTTATCTATTAACTTTGACTTTTTTTATTGGGGATTTAATTTCAGAATTACATATCGAAGTTCAATCTTAGCATCGCCACTTTCTTTGGCAGCATCCACTAATTCGAAACTTAATTTGAAAGTTATATTTCGACCCGAACGTATTCAGGATGCCTCTAATAACCAACGAATGACAAATATTTTCCTTGCATGGATCCTATTTCAATGGAAACTTGACAAGTCTATTCACTTACACGGGTTTAATTCCAGAGTTATAGCTCGAGGTTCAATCTTGGCATCACCACTCCCTTTGGTTCGAAAGTCATATTTTAACTGTGCATGCTTTATTATATAGCTACTACTGTGTTGGACGTATTCAATATTCATGAGTTTCTTTCATATTTAATACATAACAATGGATTATGATGCTATGTTTTCATCAATAAACATACTAACAATGTACCTATATCAATAAAAAAAGGAAGCATTTGAAATACATAATATTACTCATGTATTACTTCAAGAACATGCCAACTTACACTTTCCTAGCAAAAACACAGTGTGAGGTGATGTTTTTGTGCTCCTAAATTCTTTATGCAGAAAATTATGTTCTCATATCACTTCTAACTTCAATTCAAGCTAAATATGGTTGGTTGTGGATAATTTGAGGGAAAGAAGTGAAACCCCTTGTTTCTTCCTTGGTTCTACCGTGAGTTTGATTGAAGAAATGATAAGGATGCTTAAACAAATCTATCCCTGGATTTAAAACATAAAAATCGTGTTTGGAACACACACTTTCGCACAGGGGCGCTAGGGCGGTTAAGTTTGGCCGCCCCAGCACGAGCCCTACTGTAAAAACACCTAAAAGTTGGAAAAGTGGCGCTAGGGCGATCGAACATGACCGCCCCGGTGCGGGCGCCTCTGTTCCTGCGCGCAGACTTATCAAAGATCGCTCCAGAAACGTCTCTTCCATTCATAATTTGAAAAAAGTGGTAAACATGAAATTGTTGCTATATGTCTTGGCTTGAATCTACAATTGGTTTCATGTCATTTGGAGGTAGGAGTAAAACGTTATGCTCAATATACCAAAATATGTCGTTGTAGGAATAACGATGCACACGACACACTTCGGGGCGCTTTTGGCTTGTCTTCCACAATGATTTGGACAACCCAAAACATGAAAATTGTAACATTATATCTTAGCTTTCTAATAGTTTTGGCCTCACCCAATATGGATCAATATCCAAAACATTATGCTAAAACACGTAAGAACTATCATATTTTCATCTCATTTCCTACCAACTTCCATTACATTACTTTTACCTTCACATCTTACTATCACTATTGAGACACATATTCATTCTCAATACACCATGGACAATCTAGAAATCATATTCAATCTCAATAACAATATCTCAATAACATAATGAGCTAAAAAACTACATAATAAATGACGTAAACACATTATTATCATTTGTACGAGTAATCGGGAATTACAAACTAACACTTTTTTTGATTGGGGGGGGGGGGGGGTGTTTAATTTCAGAGTTACATATCGAATTTCAATCTTAGCATCGCCACTACCTTTGACAGCCTTGGAGCAACCGAGAGTTTTCATCATTCTTTCCAAACCAGTCTTGAGGATGTGATTCGTCATCGGACTCCACCTGCTCTCGTCGGGGATTCTTGTTTGGAGGTGATTTCCTGGCCATGGCCTCCTGAACAGCCGCCGCGATCCACTGGGCTAGCTCTTCGGGGGCAATATTGATTCTTTCTTGAGGGTTGTTAGAAGGTGGATTACCTCGGGGGATCGTTGAGTCAGTTGCCTCCCTTTCAGAGTGATTCCTTTGTGATGACTTTCGAGTGGAAACCATATTTACGTCTATAGATCAGTTTCTTACAGACTGCGCCAATGATTCTATTTGAGATAATTGGGTCAACTGGAGGGGAAATTTCCCAAGCAGAGATTTGTTCTTTTCCTGTAAGTGCTTATGATCGGGCAAGATAAACCCGAGTTGCATAGGCTGTATACATGAGAAAAGAAACATTAGTGGGCTCCGAAAAAATCTCCGACGTGGCTATTTTGATGCTTAAGTCAATCAAGTATATATCCAGAGGAATGAAAATGCGTTTAAATAAATATGTAAAGAGTGCTAGTGAGAATGAAAAGAGTGAACTCTTTGATTTTACCTCTACCGAGGCTATTTATAGGGTACCAGAGTCGGCGACCACTCCTAGATGATGACGTCTTGGCTTCAGCGTGATCTGAGAACATGGAGGGCAACATTCCCCTCGCTTATCGGTAGACATGGTTCAAAATCAATTAACTCAGTCTTCCTATGCTATCCAGATGAGTACTCTTCCCGTGTTACCTGGTTGAGGTTATGGGTCCAGACTGTTCAAGTTGGTAGTTGTCTAACAAGTTTAACGGGTTAATGAATGCTCATGATGGTTTAAAAACAATGTACTTTTTCTTTATCCGGGCTGGCTTCCACTAAGTCTCTTTTGGCTTCTCGGGACCAAGTCTAGGTTTTCGGTATTTACCCCCCTGCTTGAGTCTAAGAATGACTTGTGCCCTTTCCGGGATATCAATACTAATACAAATTTTATTAATTTGGCATGCTAGGCACATTTCCCGATTCATCATATGCAACCTCCAGAGCCATGCTCGCAGAACATACGGATAGCAAATTGTTCTGGATTGCATACTGTTTCGAGTTCTTAAATTGAAAATTACTTTTTAGCATTATTTATTTTCACAAGGCACAATATATGTCTCTTACTTCATTTGGGTTTTCGTTTCATCCTGCTCTGTTCATAATTATGAAGAGCGATGTTATATGTATAACATTATTTATATAACAATTTTTAGATCACAAAAAAATTCAATACAAAAATTCAGTTTATCAAAATATCATAATACACTGAATACAAAATTTCCCGATATAATATCAAATTTTACTATATAATTGATGTAAATATCATTATATGATATATTGATTGCACCTTTAGTATTGTCCAATTATTAATTGTCGGAGAGACATAATTAGAGAAAATAATTTTCAGTGTCTCATGCTATAATTTTTGGCAGATTCAAATTATTAAAAAAGAATCCGATCTTTCGAACTCTACTAAAGAGAATAAAATTAATGGGTTTGGAAAATGATATAACTGGGGATCAACAGGGCACGATATTGAAAATTTAAGTATATTATACATAAAACGCATGTGCTAACAGCTAATTTATATAAATTGTGCAAAAAAAATTGTGATTATACAAAATGGATTATTTTACATTTGAAAGAAATAACTATCTTTCTTCATTCTATTATTAATTTTAACTATTTCATGATTTTATTACCCGTAAAATTGTAAAAAATAATGAGTGTATGTCGGGTAAACAAAAAAAACAGGTAGCATTTTTACTGTTCGAACCCGGGAAAAAAATTTACGCCACGGAAATTGTAAAAATTGTAAACAAGAATTCAAATTTGTACTCCTTGTATGCTAGACAGCTAGAGATATTAGAAATTCGATTTTATAACTCAAGCTTCGGTCTCGAAATCTCAAAATCCACGAACCAAAATCAGTGTTCAGTACTGGTTGCCAATAAAATCATCATTCAAGGGCATAAACAAAAGCATTACTTGTTTTCCATCAGCTTCTCTGCTTCCGGTTGCTCAAGACATCATCAGGAACCACTTTGAGAAGCTTGCGCTGCTTGGACTTGGCAATCTTTTTCAGTGTCTTAGGATTTGTGATCTTTTGAAGCCTAGTCCCTGATCTCAAAATATTTTCCTGCTTCTTCTTCTCATTCTCCTCGCGCCTCTTCCGCTTCTCCTGTTTGTTCTGTCGTATCGCCTCCTTCAGCTCATTCATCCTCTCTCTGTAAGCTTTCTTTATCTCCTTTTCCTTCATTCTCTGCTCCACAGTGGTACCTTTCCTGCTCACGTGAACCCGCGACGCCCGATGAGTCCGAACTTCCTTCCACTTCCTTCCCGACACCTTCCCCGCAATCACTCCGTCGTAGGTAGGTCTCCCTAGAGAAGATGGCATGTTGGGGTCAGAGGAGGAAGGAACAGCAAGCTTTTTCGATGGTTGGGGGTTTCCGTCGTCTAAGTCCATGTCCGCCTCTTCCGGTGATGGATGCAGAAACTGTAACTTTTCTGCTTCATGTTGGGATCTCTTGCGCTTTAAGGTTTTACCGCCAAATCCCTCGTCCAGGCAACGAAAATCAATAGTGCACGCCATTACTGTTGGATTCAACCACACTCAAATTAAAATATAGCATACATATATAAAAGATTTAAAGTCTCATGGTTCAAATTATGTTTAAAATCAGATCAATGAAACATTACTCTAAAGCAATAGAAAACAAATTAGTTTCATTAACAGAATCAATAACAAGAAATAAGAGTATTCTTGAAAAATTATTATACAATTCGCACTTAAAAAGTGTGATGCCAACTATTTCAAAGTTATGATCTAAATAACTTAATCATATGGAATGCAATTTTAAAACTTACTAACTTTCTAGGATTGTAAAAGAAATAAAAATCTTAACTTCAAGTAAACTGACATAATTTAAAATATGGAAATATCAAATTAACACGGCTTTCGAAATACAGAACTGAATTTTGTTTAGAACTTGATTAATATTAATTAAAAGCCAATAACAAAATTTAGATTCAAAACATAACAATTAAAAATGAAAGTTTAACAAAACTTTTAAAAACCATTTTTCAACACCCGACCAAAACAAAGGTAGAAATCCTCGACGATAAGTCAAGGTACAAAATGTGAATGGTAAGGGCTTGGTTCAAAGGCAGCGGCAAATAATTCCTTCGAATTCCTTAGTTATTCTTGCCACACAATCCGATATGTCAGATTTGAGAACTTGATTCAAATGCAGCAGCAAGAAACATTGATTGGAGCCATAGAGTGGTAAGCGCTTTTCTAAATTCAATGGCGAAAGATATAATTTTTTGTGAGAAGGCGAAGATTCTAGGGATGGGCACATAGTGCTCAAAACTGAATGAACCCAATTCATTTTCCTACTAAACCAAACCAACCATGTTTTTTTTTGGTTAAATCAATCAAACAGAACCTATTTAAAATTGATAATTTCAGTCAGTAACCAACTCAACCCATTTTTCAGGAAAAAAATTTAAGAAATAGATAATCTGGAACTAAATTTATTGGTTTTGCTAGAGCTTAATATTACTTATTCAAGCACACACTGCAGCTTTCTACATATCTTCATTTCAGAAGAAAATATGCTAGAACCGTGAATAATGGACTTTAAATAATATACCAACACAGTTACATACACCGACTATATGTATCATCAGAGTTCATGACATAAAATTACAAAACAAGGAAAATCAATCAATTTCTTCCCATTCAAGACCACATAAAATCAATCTCAGGCGTAAAAATTGGTAACTACAATAAAAAAATCAATAGAATGTAAAAAAAAACCAATTAACACATCAAGCACACACCAAATTCCTTGATTAAAAATTTATGGTAGCTGACACTAGGATTTGGGAAGAGGAATCCCGAAGGAGGATGGGTACATGAGATAAAAGAGAAAACATTAACATAGAGGACACATTTTGAAGAGTTATGTTAGAGTAAAGTAATTGGAAAGCAGCCCAACCTTCCGTAAGTGTTGATTCTTACCCTTCGTATTTCAAGGCGCCTACAGACGGAGAAAAGAAGAGGATTCCGACGATGCTACGGCAGAGGCTATCGAGGCCAGATCGCGGAGCTGCTGCGGTAAAGTCAATCGATGTGAGATTGGGTGAAGCTAGGGCAACTGGGCGAATGCCAGAGGTTTAAGCGATTTGCATGTATGGGCCAGCCACAGAAGCCCAATTTTGTAAAAAGAAAAAAATGTAACAGAAGCCCAAACCAACACCTAATAGAATTCAATATATATATATATATATATAAATCGATTTTTTATAGGGAGCATTTTAATCCGTTTAAATACTTTTTAAAAATAAAAACGAATTTATGAATTAAATTAATTGAATTTATAAATTAAATTAATTCAGTTAAACCAAAATTTGATTTGGTTGCTGTACATGAAAACGAAGTTTGTGAGACATAATTCAACAAAACTCTCCTAGCCAAAAAAATGAAATTGGTCAATTTTTAATGCATCATAGGTGCCTTCCTACAAAAAGCTGTAAATAAATATTAATTTAAAACAAAAAAAATTAGGATTAGGTTTCTTGTTAGACGGTCTCACATATTTACATTTGTGAGGGATCGAATCAGTCCATATTTGGAGTCAATAATAATATTTTTGGCATAAAAAGTATTACATTTCTATGGGTCAGATCAGGTAGATGATATGTCTCACAAAATTGATCTGTGAGACGATGTCATTGGAGTTTTTGAGAAACATTAGATCGTATTGATGAAAATGCCTCCATGTGAACAAATTTTTTTCCTATTCGATCTGTATTTTGTTCTCAACAAATAATGTTGTTTTTTCTCCCAAATCCATGTCATTAATTCAACAATTCCAACATCACATTTGGTCAGAAATTGGAGTAGGTCTCTTGTGAGACGGTCACATAACTCTTTATCTGTGAGACAGATCAACCCTCCCGATAGCATAAAAAAATATTTTTTCATGGATGACTCAAATAAGAGATTCTTATCACAAAATACGACTCGTGAGACCATCTCACATAAGTTTTTGCCCAGAAATTGTATCTTGCAATTATTTATTCTTACTTTTAAAATCAATTTGGATTGAAATATGATAAAGTTCTCTATGACTTTAACGATAGATAACCATTGCGTGATTTGTGATGGCTTCACCGGACAAATCTTTGAGATAATCTCTTTGGTCAAGCCCATCGCCAGCCCATCTCATTTGGCTACAACAAAGGTTCTTAATCTCAAACTTTCAACTAACATCTACTTCAGGTCCTTGCACGAGCATCTCATCCCTAAGACTTGCTTGTTCTGTATGGAGCGTCCTGTTGTTCCTCGAATGCCAGCCGCAGAGAGTAATGCCATCAACTAGGGCGCTATTGACCACTAACAGCTCGTCTGCCGGCCGCTCGGGCTCCGCGATTCAAGTTCTGGCTATTTCGGCCAAGTGGCGAGAATTGAAGCTTTCTTATAATTTTGCTTGAGTGAGTACGTGACATTAACAATTGCATTTATTAACTGTTGGATAAATATTTTATGAAATATTGTTTACTTAAGTGAAAATGGTCAGTTCAAACATAAAAAATATGATGGTGAATGATTTTACTTTATTTTCTTTTATACTAAAAAAAAAATTAAAAGAAATTTAGATAGTATTTATGCTATCAAAATGACGACTCATATAATATTTAAATGATTAGTTAGAATATTTTTGTTATAATATATGATTAAATTGTATATTTTTAATATATATGTAATTTTATATTCACAAAACATCTCACTTATAAAATAAATAACCATATTTTATTGTTAAGGGGGGCCAATTTTTTAAGATTTTCAGGCCTACAAAATGTCAAGTACGGTCCCGACTATCAGTCTCTTGTTGCTTTATATCAGTTACTTAGATTTGTGCGAAAGTGTTGTATATATTAAATGTTGAATTTTTTTCCTAAAAATGATGAAAGAGAGAGGTACTTGATATGCCCCAATTAGTTTAAAAATATATTCAATTTTAGAATCTTGGTACTTGATATGCCCCAATTAGTAACCAATTTGTGGTTAATTGACATTAGACTTTCAAAACTCGATTTTTTTCCCATTCAACTTACATTTGAAGATTGAGATTTTTTTAATACACTTGATGTTCGAGTGGTCGCAATAAATGAAATCTTGTTGGAGTTTCTATTGAAGATGTATTAGGGTGAAGTATTCAAGTGATTTAATAAAAAAAATAAAAATAAAAATAAACATGTTCCTCATTAACCATCGAACACGGGTATGTACTTAATTTAACCTATAAGGTACCTAAATTATGATATCAGATATCTGATTTGACCTATTTTATACTCGTATTTTTTTTAAAAAATACATTTTATGTTCGAGTGGCCACCATGAACAAAGTCCCATTGGAGTTTCCATTGAAGACATATTAAGATGGAGTATTCATGTGATTTAAAAACAAAAAGTTATACACCATCAAACACGAGCAAGTGATAAATTTAACCTCCAAAGAACCTAAATTGGGATATCAAATACCTTATTTGGCTCATTTAATACCCATATTTTGTTTGAAAATACATTTGATATTCGAGTGATTACCATAAACGAAGTCTGATTGTAGTTTTCCATTCAAGATGCTTTAGATGAAGTATTCCTGTGATTTACTACAAAAAAAAAAAAGAAACATGTTCTCCACTAACCATCGAGCACGGATAAATACTTCATTTTCACATATAATGTACCTAAATTGAGATATCAGATATCTGAGTTGGCCTACTTGATACTCATATTTTGTTTAAAAATACATTTGATATTTCAGTGATCACAATAAAAAAGTCTTGTTGGAGTTTCCATTGAAGATGCATTAGGTTGAAGTATTCATGTAATTTAATATTAAAAAAACCTTGTTCTCCACCGTCAAATAAAAATTACTAAATTTAATCTACAAAGTACCTAAATTGTGATACCAGAAACCTGATTTGGCCCATCTGATGCCCATATTTTGTTAGAAAATAAACTTGTATTAGACTTTATAGTATCATTCATAATACTTATTGATAATATTATATTTATTAGTATTTTTCACATTACGATTTGTTTTTTTGAAGCAATATATTATTTGTTAGCCATTCATTATACTTACTAGTATACATTCATATTATTATTGATAATCATACATTATACTTATTAGTATTTTTTTCATTATACTTATGAATATTAATTAATAATACTTATAATTATTATTCATTCATAATATTTATTGGTATTCATGAAATACATGAGAATATTTAAATAGATCTTATACTTTGAAGTATTAATTAATAACACTTGTTGAGAACCATTTATTATACTTACTAGTATTCTTACACTATATGAATATTGATTTATAATACTTATTAGTATTTTTACATATTAATTATTGGTAATATAACACATCAGCTTCGATAATTGTCTCCACTGTACCAAACAAATGTTAGTTGTTTTGCCTCTTAAATACTCAATTCCATTATTTGGTATTCTAAAAAAAATATACATTGAGTGATTGACGTAATCATTTTCCAATAACAAGATAATAAATACATTGATTGATATAGAAAGTACTTAGTTTTAGTCAAATTGTACATGTTTTGTCTCTTAATTACTCAATTCGATTATTTGGTGTTCTAAAAAAAAATAAACAATGAGTGGTTGATTTGGCGTTATTTGTGAATTACAAGACGATACCTAGATTGATATAGAAAATACGAAGTTTTAATCAAATGATACTTGTTTTGTCCTTTTATCAACTCAATTCACTTATTTGGTGTTGCAGAAAAATATATTGATTGTTGATTTAACATTATTTGACAATAATAAGATGATATCTAGATTGATATAAAAATTAGTCAAATGATACTTGTTTTGCCTTTTAAGTACTCAATTCAATAACGTGTTGCTTTAAAAAAATATACATTGAGTAGTTGATGTGACATTATTTGTCAATAATAAGATGATACCTAGATTGATATAAAAAGTACCAAGTTTTAGTCAAATGGTACTTGTTTTGTCACTTAAGTACTCAATCAAGTAGTTGATGTTCTATAAAAGTATATATATGGAGTGGATGAAGCGGCATTATTTTCCAATAACAAGGTGATGTCTAGATTGATATAAAAATTATACAATTTTAGTCAAATGGCACATGTTTTTGCCCTTTCAATACTGAATTCGATTATTTGGTGTTCTAAAAAAAATACATTGAATGGTTGATATGACATTATTTAACAATAATATGATGATAACTAGATTGATATAAAAAGTATCAAGTTTTAGTCAAATGATACTTGTTTCCCCCCCTAAGTACTCAATTCAATTATTTGGAATCTAAAAAATATACACTGAATGGTCGATGTGACATTATTTGCCAATAAAAAGATAAAGACATACCATGATGACAAAAATTTAATCAAAAGAAAAAATAAAAAGCATGACCTATACCATAAATCCAACGCTTCATAATATTGTTCCAGCAAAATTATTTCAAACATAAAATTATCATCATACCAAAAGCCTTAATAACTAGACAAGAACTTGGAAAAAAATAGCATAATTATCTCGCTAAATCTCATTCTTCTTCGTGCAACCGTTGTCTCGCTGAATCTCATTGTTCTCGCTTGCTCATCTCTATCACCTTTCCTTACTGATGTATGTCGCTAGTGGTTGGGGTGGGTGAACCGATGGTATTGTCTGGGGCGAACAAATGGGTTTGGTCAGAGGGGGAACCGATGGCTTTGGTCGGGAGGATTAGTACTATCCGCGCGCCCTGATCTCGAAATGACTTGCGGCCTTATATTTACTCGTTGCAGATGAGCGCGGGAAGGAGATGATAGATAAGTGGGCATGTAGGCGCGGGAAAGAATATGAATATTATTTTAAAATAATATGCTTATATTATTATTAGGGGTGGGCATAAAACCTGAAAATCCGAAAAAACCGATCGAACCGAATAATTCGGTTTAAATGGTTCGATTTTATCCGTTTTTTGGTCGGTTATGGTTTTAAAATTTATGAAATTCGGTTTTTCGGTTCGGTTTTTGGTTTTAATCCCCAAAAAAACCGAAAAACTGTCACACCCCGAGACCGGGGTTAGTCGACACCGGCGTTATTCAACAATCACATAATTGCTAAACAACAAGCCTCGTAGTACAGTATAAACCAAAACCAGTTTATATATCATAAAACCATAAAAATGGAATCGTTTTTACAATATTAACTCTGAAAATGATAAAAATCTGCGGAAGCGTTTATAACTTGAATTAAAAACTCACAAGAACCTATTCTTAATTAAAATTCTTCATGTGTCCACTATCAGTCCAAAAACTGGTGTCCGATTCTTCTTTCTCTATTTCTTCTTCTGATTTATCTGGGGAGGGTAGAGTAAGGGGTGAGTATTTTGGGAAATACTCAGCAAGTGGGGGCCGTTCGAGCACAATACAACAACATGCATAATTTCGAAAATCACATGACTTGCACTTGCATAACATCATTCATATCACATGCATAACATTTACCAGCACTGAGATTCATCTACTTTCTATGGTTTACTGATATCAGTCCCTAATTTTTACTCCTCTAAGGGGGCGAGGCCGTATAGCGGTTATTCCCCCACCTTGTAAGGGTACGTCATGGTTGGGATTCCCACCCATATCCAGTTGAATCTTTACAGTGCCCAAAACCGTATGACAACCAACACAAGAATGGAGTAGAAGAAGAAGGTGTACTCGACCGTATTTCAAAAACGAATAAGATAATATGCATAACAAAATTTAATCTTTAAAACAAGCCCATTTACCTTATACCGGAAGAAAACGTGAAGAATTCGAAAATAATAGAAGAATCATGCAACCGACACTTCGAAAACGCAGCAGCACCATCGCCGAAAGATCAGCCGTCTTGAAAAATGCATTGCGCCTTATTGAACCGTTGGATTTTGCTGAAATTTGGATATGTTATTCGGAACATATCGAAGGATATTTTGAACGGTGGAGATCGAATTCTGATCAACCGAACGAGAGAAACGAATTTCTAAACTGGACAGAATTTTGATGACTCGTGCAGAATTTTTGGGAGAAAAAATTCGAAAATTTCAGCAGCACGCGGAGAGCAAATTTTCGAAATTTAGGGTGTAGGGAATGCTAGGCTTGATGTGGTATTTATACGGGAGGAGAAAGGAGCTAAACTTGGTATTCAAATCTTACCAAAAACCGATTGATTTTCCTTCCAAAATTGCGAGATAATTATTCCTTAATTATCGAGATGCTCCTTCCATACATATTGATATGCTTCCTTGTTGAGAAAATTTGCCTTGTTTGTAATATTTCCTTCCAAATTTGATTGATATCCAGCCTCATTTCGAAATTAATACATGATTTGTACTGAAATTGAATTTCATGTATTTATTGGCTTGAAATTTCCAATACCATGTATTATTTAATATTTTCAAATTTATTATAACTCGAAAATAAATTTTTATACATGTCTATATTTAATTAATTACATGCCCAAAATTTTGGGTTCTCACATCCCTCCCTCCTTATTGGAAGTTTCGTCCTCGAAACTTGAGTCGACTTGACCTTGGAAAAGGTAGGGATATTGCTTGTACATTTTCCCTTCAAACTCTCATGTAGTTTTCTCGTTCTGTTTGTTTTGACCATTGCACCTTGACGTAAGGAATTATACGTCGTCTCAATACTTGGTTCTTGGTGTCCACAATATGAATAGAGACATCTTCATATTTCAGCTCTCCCCCATGTTACATTTGATCATGAGCGGTTTAATTTTCACAACATGGCTTCAGTTCGAGATGTATTTCCTTATTTTGGACTTGTGGAATAGATTATGGATTCTAGACATATCTGGTGGCAATGTTATTCTGTAAGCCAATATGTCAATCTCTCCAGAATTTTGAATAGTCATACGTACCGAGGTTTCACTTTTTCAGCTTTACTGAATCTAATGATTCTTTCAACTAGTGAGACCCTTATATAAGCTTTTTCCCTCAATGTGAATTACATTGGTCTCTTTTTAAGATCAGACTAACTCTTTTGTTGGTCTTATGCAGCCTTGAGTCTCTCTCTGATGATGACCACCTTTCCATTGTCTCTTGGATTAGTTCTAGCCCAGTTATGACTGTCTCTTCTATTTTGTCCTAGTACAGTGGTGATCGATACTTTCGTCCGTAAAAGCTTCAAATATATTCATTCCAATATTTCCGTGATAACTGTTATTGTAGGAGAATTCTATCAGGGGTATATGTCCACTTCAATTACTACTGAAGTCTTAGGCACATGTCCTTATCAAACCTTCTAAGGTTTGAATCATTCTCTCTTTGACCATCATTATAAGGGTGATAAGCCGTACTAAGAGTAAATTTTGTTCTCATGGCTTTTTGAAAGCTCTACCACATACGTGACACAAATCTTGGATCTCTATCCGAAATTATGATTGTAGGCACTTTATGTAGCCGTATAATGTTATCCATGTATAGAGTAGCCAACTTGTCAATATTATAATTCCTTCGGACGAGTAGAAAATACACAGATTTTATGAGTCTATCTACGATTATACGTACTCTGTTGTGACTCTGTATTGACTTTGACAATTTTACAACAAAATCCATGGAAATATGTTCTCATTTCCATTCTAGGATTCTAACGGTTGCAGTCTTTCCAGTCGTTGAAACTCGACTTTCACTTGTTGGCATACTTGTCACTTAAATATAAATTCGGCGACGTCTCTTTTCATTCTGCTTCGTCAAAAACATTCTTTCAAATCTCTATACATCCTTGTAATTACGGAATAGATCGTGAATGTTGACTTATGCGCCTCTTACATCACTTTTTATCGAATATTGTCGATTTCTGACACACACAATCGTCCTCTCATTCCTAGGATTCCGTCTGGGTCCACTTGAAAATCTGAAAATTTTATTTCCTTGGCTTATTCTTCGAAAAACTCTAGTGTCGTGTCTCGACTCTGATTTAACTTGACTGCTTCTCGAAGACATGGTTGTGCGGAGAGTGATGCTAGGGTTATCTTACCCATGTTTTTCCGACTTAAAGCATCGACAACCTTATTTGTCTTGCTGGGATGATAGCTTATTGTCAAGTCATAGTCCTTGAGCAACTCTATCCACCTTCTTTGCCTCATTTTAAATTCTTTTTTGCATGAACAAATACTCGAGGCTTGGTGGTCTGTGAATATTTCACACTTGATATCGTAGAGATAGCGTCTTTGAATTTTCGAAGCAAAGATCACTGCTACCAACTCGAGATCGTGAGTAGCTTAGGTTTGCTCATGCGGCTTCAGTTGACTCGCCTATCTCGCATGAGTACGCATCTGATATCTTTCTTTGAAGCTTTACTGTAGATGGTAAAATCTTGTCCTCAGTAGATCATACCAACATTGGTGTAGATGCTAACTTCTTCTTTAATGTTTGAAAGCTCTTTCACATCTTTCTCTTCAGTTGAATTCATAGTTCTTTTGTACGAGTCTCGTCAGTGATACGACTATTGAAAAGAAGCCCTCGACGAATTTCAGCTAATAGCCTGGTAATACAAAGAAGATTCTAATTTCGATTGCATTCTTATGTTTCAGCTAATTTATAATTACCTCTACTTTCTTTGGGTCCACTGATACTCCTGATTTTGATCTTACATGACCTTATTCTGAATGCTGACATTGGGCTGTCTTCTGCTCTGACCTATAGCTGATGATAGCATGTCCTCAGGTCAACCTTGGATAATATTGAAGCTCCTTTACGTTGATCGAAAAGATCTTTTATCATTGAAAGAAGATATTTATTCCTAATTGTGATTTTATAGAGTTCTATATAATCTATACACAATCTCATACTTTCATAATTCTTCTTTACAAATAGGACTGGGGCTCCCCAAAGAGATGCACTTGGCCTAATCCAATTTTTTTTCTAACAACTATTGGAGTTATTTTAGCTCCTTGAGTTCATCTGGAGCCATTTGGTATAGTGCATTGGAGATTGGTGCATCACCGGTACCAAATTTATCTCGAACTCTACTTCTTAGTCCGAGAATATTCCAAGAAGCCCTTCTGGCAAAAACTTCCGAAAATTTTCGTATTACTGGAATATCTTCCAACTTTAGCTCATCTCCTTCTTGCACTTTGTCCACCATTGCTAGGTAAACTTCTTATCCCAATATTATGGCTTTCCAAGTCTGGGTAACAGAAAAATGTATTTATGTTCCTTGACATTGCCATAGTACCCGATTTCGTTCTTGGTTCGGGGTTCAGAGTTTGACATTCTTACTCTGGAAATCTACTATTGCACGGTTCTTAAATAACCAATTCATCCCTAGGATGGTGTCGAAATCTACCGAAGTGAGTTGAATCAAGTCGGCACTAAACATATGAAAATTGATACTGATTTATTCTATATTGAAATTATCCTGATTACTATCTCAAAAATTAAAACCTATATAGAATATTGAAACTTAACTCAGTATTGGTCTATGGCTTAAATACCGAAAATTATAACCTAGTAGTTACCTCAAATAATTTTTTTTACTAAATCTTACTTTAATCAAGATCATGAGCATATTACACTCTAATACAAAAGAGTTCATTGAATGTCATTCTTTTTGAATCATTCTTATTACCAAAAAAATTTAAACTTATTGTACTATACTTTCCTTAATACCCATCAATATCTCATAACTTATTTTTTTTTTTTACGTAAGGTCGTAGCCTACTTGTTATCCCAAAATAATATAAATTCCTTAACCTGAAGATATTTTCTCACAAGATATTCCAATGTCCTACATATTTAAAGTTAACGCTTAATATTCTTAATAACCCAAACATATTGCTCACACAATTAACTATCGACACAAAATCAACTTCTATAGTACAGTACCCAATACTTATGATATAATTCTTATATCAACTTTTCTCATATTAGTTTTCGTAAATAACCTATCATCCTCGAGTCAAATTTTTCTTCTTATTTCAAAAGCTTAAGTCAACTTATCTCTGATAGATATATTCCCAAACATATAGACAAATACTAATTGTCCCCATAATACAATTCCATAAAATTTCGAGAAGTAGTTCAAAAAACACGTTGAACAAGATTTTTCGAGAAAATTTCCAAAATTAGAAAATTTGGACATCGACTCATGGATAGAAAGAATACGTCGAGAGGATTCTAGAACAGTCGACGGAATTAAATTCTGAGTTTCCTATAAAAAGTTAGGAATTCTACGAAACTTTCCTAAAATAGCAAAAAACGTGATTTCGGAGGTCTAAACGAAAGATTTTCTCGTTTTCGGACCATGCCTCACATCAAAGTTGTGAATAATACTTGTTAGAAGTTCCGAACGGGATTGCATCAGCCTTTTGCCATAATCTGACAATTTTTTTCTTCCCAACTGGATTATGAACCTGGCGGCTCTGATACCACTTAAATGTCACGCCCCGAGACCGGGGTTAGTCGAAACCGGCGTTATTCAACAATCACATAATTGCTAAACAACAAGCCTCGTAGTACAGTATAAACCAAAACCAGTTTATATATCATAAAACCATAAAAATGGAATCGTTTTTACAATATTAACTCTGAAAATGATAAAAATATGCGGAAGCGTTTATAACTTGAATTAAAAAATCACAAGAACTTATTCTTAATTAAAATTCTTCATGTGTCCACTATCAGTCCAAAAACTGGTGTCCGATTCTTCTTTCTCTATTTCTTCTTCTGATTTATCTGGGGAGGGTAGAGTAAGGGGTGAGTATTTTGGGAAATACTGAGCAAGTGGGGGCCGTTCGAGCACAATACAACAACATGCATAATTTCGAAAATCACATGACTTGCACTTGCATAACATCATTCATATCACATGCATAACATTTACCAGCACTGAGATTCCTCTACTTTCTATGGTTTACTGATATCAGTCCCTAATTTTTACTCCTCTAAGGGGGCGAGGCCGTATAGCGGTTATTCCCCCACCTTGTAAGGGTACGTCATGGTTGGGATTCCCACCCATATCCAGTTGAATCTTTACAGTGCCCAAAACCGTATGACAACCAACACAAGAATGGAGTAGAAGAAGAAGGTGTACTCGACCGTATTTCAAAAACGAATAAGATAATATGCATAACAAAATTTAATCTTTAAAACAAGCCCACTTACCTTATACCGGAAGAAAACGTGAAGAATTCGAAAATAATAGAAGAATCATGCAACCGGCACTTCGAAAACGCAGCAGCACCATCGCCGAAAGATCAGCCGTCTTGAAAATGCATTGCGCCTTATTGAACCGTTGGATTTTGCTGAAATTTGGATATGTTATTCGGAACATATCGAAGGATATTTTGAACGGTGGAGATCGGATTCTGAGCAACCGAACGAGAGAAACGAATTTCTAAACTGGACAGAATTTTGATGACTCGTGCAGAATTTTTGGGAGAAAAATTTCGAAAATTTCAGCAGCACGCGGAGAGCAAATTTTAGAAATATAGGGTGTAGGGAATGCTAGGCTTGATGTGGTATTTATACGGGAGGAGAAAGGAGCTAAACTTGGTATTCAAATCTTACCAAAAACCGATTGATTTTCTTTCCAAAATTGCGAGATAATTATTCCTTAATAATCGAGATGCTCCTTCCATACATATTGATATGCTTCCTTGTTGAGAAAATTTGCCTTGTTTGTAATATTTCCTTCCAAATTTGATTGATATCTAGCCTTATTTCGAAATTAATATATGATTTGTACTGAAATTGAATTTCATGTATTTATTGGCTTGAAATTTCCAATACCATGTATTATTTAATATTTTCGAATTTATTATAACTCGAAAATAAATTCTTATACATGTCTATATTTAATTAATTACATGCCCAAAATTTTGAGTTCTCACAAAAACCGAACCGACCATATTATTGTTAAGTATAAGGTTTTTATGTATAATGATTAATGGGTCATATTATTGTTTAGTATAAGAATTTTTATGTATAATGAGCTTATTAAGATTTAAGAACTTAGTATCATTAACTCTCAATTTTCAATCCAATCGTTTTTTTTTCTTTCTCACCATTCACCAGTCGATGTTTTCTTTTCTTTTCTGTATATATTTCTTTATTTTTTATATAAAAAATTAAGTCTCACAAATTAAATGTTTGAAAAATACTATGATTTAGATTTTAAAGGCATAAAGTGACGTATAATTTTATTTCGTAACAAATTTTAGCTAACCGTATATAACCGGCCGTATAAACCGAACCGTACTATAAAAAAACCGAACCGAACCGTAATAAAATGGTTCGATTTTGGACTAGAGATATTCAAAACCGAAAACCGAAAAACCGAATCATTGTAGAGTAAAACCGAACCGAACCGACCGTTGTCCACCCCTAATTATTATAGGGAAACAAAGTAAATTTGGACTATTGAGGGAGTTTAAACAAAACTATAGTAGTTTGCAATCATCAATTCAAAATAAATATTTCATAGCCACTTAATATTGACACACGGATAGAAGGATTTTACAAAAAAATTAACCTTTATATAATTTTATTACACTTTTTTTAATGTTCCTATTGCACCGAATTCGTTGTACAAAGTATTTGTCCGCTAGCAATATCAATCAGTCGATCGATATTCATTATTGGTTAGTTGATAAAACGTCCCCATTGACAAGTAAGTTGAGGCATCCTTTCACTTCAAAGACAATCCAGACACATCTATTATCTTGGGGAAAAAAATTTCACATCTGCCAGCACGAAAAATTTAACTCGTTTTTTTAAAAAAATTTGAATGACTTATTATCCTTTGAAATAAAACAAGTGATTATCATTTGTTCTCATATTTCACATCTCCCAACATATTCGTCACTTACAACTAAATTTATCACCGATCCCTAAATATAATTCATATTTTATTGTGGGCTCTCGAATTATAATATTATCATTAATTTATACTTATGATAGAGTGGAAGCGTGTACAATTCTTGACTTTACAAAAGTTAACAAGAATAATTAGATTTCAACAAAAAAGTCATTGTCTTTGCTAAATCAACATTTTCATTCTCAATTTTGTCCTATTCGAAGTCTCATAATCCTATATCTGGAATTTATGAATAAATAGAAAGAAAATAGAAGTTAAGTTTTTGGGGACTTAGTATTAGTTATATATTTATAACAAGTCAAACGAACATTTAATAGTGAAGTAATTCAATATGAGATGATATGTGTCAGTAGTAACGTGCTGTTATGAAAATATCCTTTCAAATGAAATGCAATAATTGTTCAAAACTCTGAAGTGAATATCTAGGGTTAAAGAAGTGGTTTTACCAACATTTGGTATAACACTTTTTCTCACATATTGAAGTAAGATCCATACAATCGATCATTTATGAGCCAATGTGAACTTACATTTCAGGCCGAAGCTGCATTTTCCAGTGGATTAGCAGTGCGGTACATAGGTTGTTGTCCAAGCTCAATTCATTCAGTCATTCATTCATCCAGTCACTCATTTAGTCAGTAATAGTCGATCGGTAACCAGTCAAGAATTAACAAATCCAGAAATCCAATATGAAGTACGATTTGATCAATCAATTAAGAAATGGACAATATGATGCAACATATGAATAAATCATGAAACTTTACTATAAATTCCTGGTGCAATGTCAAATTATTTTAATGAAAAAAACTAATAAGAAACCTCACATTGGTAGCTTAATTTTTCGTCTCGGTTTAAATCTCGAGCCAAGATAATTTCTTATAAATATAATTTGAGTGATTTTACACTAGTTAGAATAGATAATAGTTGTTGGAATCTTTAAAATCATTTCTGTTCAACAATTATACCATGTAGTTTCGATTAACACTTTAAAAATTCATAACAATTAAAATACATGTCCAAAAATCATCAAACCTTTCAAAATGCCTAAAAATAGTGCAGAATCGTTCGGAAGTCGGAAAATTCATGAAAAACATCGGCGTGTATACCACACTCGCCACCTTGCCGGCGCATTGTCGAGTTTTAGCAGCCACGCGTGGCCGGAATTTTGCTGGAGATATATCTTGTAATTTTCTACACCTTTTATGTTGAACATCCTAACGTTTCAGAAGCAAATTTGGAAAAACAATAATGAATGTCAAGCTTGTTTTGGACGATCAAAAGTAGTACTTCCGACAATGGTTAGGATGATCAGTCGACATATATTTAAACTATAAAACATTTTGAATTTTTTTTATTTTAAAATCGAAACGAAAGTCGTTCAAGAAGAAGGATACAAGAGGTTGAAAGTAGTTGCCTCATAAACAATTTCTGGAAAATTCCAGAAATTGTTCTTCACGAATTCGGATTTTCTGAGATGATTTGGGTAGCGATCATGTTGACCTTCATCACATGATGGTTTTTGGGGAAGAAAGGATTGTTGTGTAGTAAACATTTAGGAATTTTGGATAATTTTTATATTTTTTTCTAATTTTGCTCATTTTCTCTACTTAATTTCTTCCCCAATTTTTCTTCTCTAAAACCCACGAATTTCAAGGAAAAATTCTGATAGAAAAGCCTCAAAATAGATGTATTTATAATAGGAAAGGAGCCATCAAACTTGGAAACTTGTCTTTGACTTATTTTGTTAAGTTTTGGCACATGTTTGCCCAAACATGACACCTATCAAATTTATTGATTGAACTGTTTTTAATCTATATAAATGTGTCTTAAAGATAGGGGAAGCAGGGGATAGATCAGAAAGATAGGGGAAGCCGGAGTAAGAACCAGCCCGAGTAAAGAGAGTGCTCTTTTGTAAATCATCTCTGGGTTTGAAACAACCAGGGAAGTTGATCAGACCAATGCATGCTCACGTGAGCCCAGACCCTCAGCTTAGCCCGAGAAATGTAAGGAAACTTAACGGATCAGAGGTCGTGTTTAAGTTATCACATCACGATCACTACACAAGCACTTCGAGATAGCCGAAGATCATGGGTCCACATGTGTGAAAAGCCGTGCATTGAAATAATTAGCATTTCATACAGTGCACGAAGGGGTGATGTGAGAAGACCAGCAATATTGGTTGTCAGTTGTGACAGTGTCAAGGGCAAGGCATGGGCAACCATCATACCATGAGAGATGGTTGGGAACGGAAAACAAGGTCATAATTGAATTCTCTCCTATAAATACTCAGGTTTACTTCATAAAATATTCTATTCACTGAACATTTTTCACAAGCACTCAATATATATTCTTTATATGGCACTTTCCTTTGCATAAACACTTGACTGCTTAAGCGTCAGAGTGGCAATGCCAGAAAATATTTTGGCGCCCAAATAATATTCTTTGCTTTTAAAAGTGTGTAGATCATTCAGCTTGGGGGTTATCTACACGGTCTCTAGTATTCCCATGAATCACATATCTGGCCCGATAAATCGCCCACCCGCTCACCTGATTTACCCGGCTAACATCATCAACGTCGTTTATAGGAAACAGATCTAAGACGTAGATATGGTTCCACCCGAAAATCATTGCAGAAGGATGATTCTAGGAGGAGACCACATAATTATAGGTCTCTCAAGGGAATCCACCCCCTCAACAAACCTTCACAATCGATCAAGAACTGCTAACCAAGTGGATAGCAGTGGCTGTCCAAAAATCCATTGCAGAAAAATTACCTCCCAGAAGCAACCATATGCATCGAGAAGATGGATCCGAGGATGAATCTCATCCTTGAGACAAGACAAAAACAAAGGAAAGCTCCCAGGAACGTTCCAAGAACCTTACCATGGCCAAGGAACTGGAAGATTTAAGGAAGAAGGTAAAGAAGTTGGAAGGAAAAACAGGGTCCTCTCGAGCCCTTCGAGTCCAGCCAAGAAGCTGTATTTTCTCTAACCAAATGGTGAATGAGCCCATGCCTATCCACTACAAGTCAAATAAAGTTAGAGCATATGAAACGAACACCGATCCTGAAGAAAATTTGGCCCAGTTTGAGAACATGACCATGTTGCATTGCTATGAAGATAAGATCAACTGCAGAGCTTTCTTGACCATGTTGGTGAACTTAGCCCAACGATGGTTTGACAAGCAAGACCCACAAAGCATACATTATTTTGATGAATTCAAGTGCAATTTCGTGCACTAATTTAGTAGCAGCAAGAGGTACAAAAAAACTTCTTTCAGCCTATTCAAGGTGAAACAGAATGGGGACGATCACCTGCAAGTTCCACAAAGCAGCCCTGGAAGTGCCTTCTTGTGCCCTCTAGACCAAAATTACAACCTTTACGCAAGAAATCCCTGAAGAAGATTTCTTCTGGTCCCTAGTAAAAAAGCTACTACGGGATTTTGTAGATATAATGTCTCGAGAGTAGAAGTACATTAACATGAAAAGGTCCAAAATCAGAAGAGAAAGGCCTTAAAGAAAGAAAGGTATTATTGATCAGGGAGGGTATAAGATCGAGCACAAAATAAAAAGCACTTAGGGTGATTTTCTTAATACACACCCCTGAAAGTTCTGAAAGAACGGGCGGTACCCCTTTTGATGAGGATAAGGTTGTTTCCCAGCCATCGCGGTCCTCTCACGACCCCATGGCAGCAATGAAATTTTGTACATATCACCAGGAAGGATATCATGATACTAGCGAATGTAAGCGGTTGAAGAGGGACCATTCTCAATCAGATCCTATTGAAGACGGTCCGCCAGAAAAGAAAGCTCAAGGACCTCCATGGGTGCATAGGAACTTGGGATCCCTACCTTCTTTCAACGCCCAAGGTTTCAAGCCCAGATAGGGAGGCCATGACAAGACCTCCCCATCAGACAGGTCCCAAGGGGAGAAAGGTCGGGGAAAATTCCCTACTTTGGGTATAATAAAAATGATTTTCAGAGGGTCCACTTATGGTGATTCCAACCACGCTCAGAAGGCATGAGAATGGCGATAAAGTTTGGGAGTGATAGCACGATCTAAGGAGGTGGGTCAATAATTATTTTGGTCCCCAAGATTTGCAAAGCATCAGCTTACCTCCACAATGATGCGCTGGTCATTCAAGCTAAAATTTACAATTATGACGTAAGGCGAGTGTTTATAAATTATGACAGTTCAGTCAACATCATATTCCAAGAGGCCCTTGAACAAATGGAAGGGCTACAAGTTAGAACCGGTGGAGACATCTATCTTTGGTTTCATCTGTCACACTGTGTACGAGAGAGGAGAAATCATTTTTCCCCTGATAGTTGGGAACAAAGATCTTAGGAAGTCAATCATGACAACCTTTACGATGTTCAGTGTGCCTTCCTCCTACAACATCATCTTGGGGAGGCCAACCTTGAATGCCTTCATGGCCATTGGCTCAACATACCATCAAAAGATCAAGTTCCCTGTTGGAAACAGAGTGAGAGAACTACAGGGATATCAGTTATCCTCTTGGAAGTGTTATGCTGAAAATTCCACGTAGATAAGAAGAGAGCGAGGAATGAAGAGATGAGAGAAGATTGAATAGAAAAAGTGTCACGCCCCGAGCCCGGGCCCGCGGCTGCGTGACTGCACAATGGCCCCTATAGCAACTACTTCGTATTCGTCCTCGCTTTACGAAAATGATTAACCCAAGTTGCTATAGAAGTCCATTGTAAGCCATTATAAACTCATTTTAAATCTTGATTTTTTTCGATGTGGGACAAGGGTATCACAATCACCCCTCCTTCAGAACGCGACGTCCTCGTCGCGGCCTGACCTCTCGATCCACCAGCACCGAGAATCTAGAGATGGCTCCTACAGGTTCAAGAGGTGGCTCCCATCATGTAGCACTTTGCCCCGCAGGTTCAAGAGGTGGCTCCCATGCATGTAGCACTTTGCCCCGCATAGCACTTATTTCCCGGTGTTCCATGCCGGTGACCGGCTCTGATACCATTCTGTCACGCCCCGAGCCCGGGCCCGCGGCTGCGTGACTGCACAATGGGCCCCTATAGCAACTACTTCGTATTCGTCTTCGCTTTACGAAAATGATTAACCCAAGTTGCTATAGAAGTCCATTGTAAGCCATTATAAACTCATTTTAAATCTTGATTTTTTTCGATGTGGGACAAGGGTATCACAAAAAGAGAAGTGCACTCGAACAAGGAGGTACAAAGGAATGGGTTTAGTTCTCGGTCATCTCGGAGAAATTACCAAAGTGGCCCAAGAACTTGAACCCATTATCCAGACCAAGTTATTGGCTTTTTTTTTAAAAGAATGCTAGCATCTTTGTGTGGTCTCCCTCAGAGCTGGTAGGGATCCCCGTCCATATCATTGAGCACAAATTAAAAAATACACAAGGTTCTCAAATTTTGATGCAAAAGAGATGACACTTTGGGCTCGAGAAGAACACGATAATTGTTTAGCAGGTGCAAGAATTACTCAAAGCCAAGCATATCCGAGAAGTATAATTCCCTACATGGATTTCAAATGTGGTCCTGGTCCAAAAAGCACTGGAAAGTGGATTTTTGTGAGGACTTGAGGTACTTAAACAAATATTGCCCTAAAGATTGATATCCTTTGCCCCATATCACTGGTGGACTCCACCTTGGGGTATGAGTATTGTGTTACATGGATGTATATTAGGGTAACCACCAAATCCCCTTGACTTTCGAGGATCGGAACAAGGTCATTTTTATCTCATTTTCATGGTTTGAAAAATTCAGGAGCAATTTATCTATATTTGATGGACAAGATATTTGAGAAGCAGGTCGGGAGGAATTTTGAGGTATATGTGAATAATATTCTTGTTAAGTCCAAGGAGAAATCTTGTTTCATCCCAGATTTTGAGGAGACTTTCTCAACTCTTAGAGAATATGGGTTGAAATTAAATCCAATCATATTTACTTTTGGAGTCAAGAGTGGAAAATTTCCCGGGTTCATGGTCACTGAAAGGGGGGATTCAGGTCAATCCGAAAAAGTAAAAGATATCATGGAAATGACTTCCCCTAAATCTATTAAAGAAATGCAGAATCTCATAGGAATGATTGTTGCTTTGTCTTGGTTCATCTCTTGATGGGCACATCGCAGTTATCCATTCTTACAGTGCTGATAAAGGCCCATAAATTTGTGTGGGATGACAAGTCTGAACAATATATCCAGGACATAAAAAGTCACCTAGCTGGGTTACCCATCCTGGTGAGACCTGAACCATGAGATAAGTTGTGGGTTTACCTATCTACCACGGAGCATGACATCATATCAGTCCTTATCCAAGAGGAAGGAATTGATCATAAGCCTGTTTATTATGTCATCAACGACCTCAAAGGACCCGAGTTGAGGTATACTGAGCTCGAGAAGATGGCCTTGGCCCTGATTATCACAACAAGAAAATTGATACCTTACTTTTTGTCTCATCCTATAGTCCGAACAATATAAGAACAATAATCTGGGGTTGGTAAAACGGTAATGGAATTGATTAACAATATTTTCCTCGCCAACAACCCAATCGGAAGAATCATGACCAACCCGGATATCTTGGGGAGGTTGGTAAAGTGGAAAGTAGAGTTCTAGGAACATGATATCGACTACTGACCATGGACTGCCATTAAATTCCAAGCCCTGTCAGACTTCCTGGCCGAGATGACTCAGCTCGGGTAAGAAGGGGTATGAAAGATATTTGTGGATGAAGCTGCTAGTAAGGAGGGAAGCAGGGCGGGAGTTGTTCCAGTCTCTCTGAGTGGGTAGAAGGTTAAGGTTGCAGTAAAATCTTCAGATCTTTGATATTTTAACTGGAATGAGACTAGCTCGAGAAGCCTAAGCCACATGTTCATTATTTATTCAGATTTCCAATTGATTACTCAACAGACAAAGGGTTCTTATGAAGTCAGAGAAGAAAGAGTGATGAAGTATTTGAGAGCTGTCCAGGTGTTATCGGAAAACTTTACTGACTGGAGTGTGAATAAGATTCCAAGTGAAGAAAATACAGTGTTTGATACACTGGCCAAAATGACATTCTCTCTAACTGGGGTAAGAAAGAGGAGTATTATTCATCACACCAAACTTGTATTTGTGATAGATATTGGTTTGGTGGTCCCCTGATATGAAACACGACTAACGCCCTGCTCGAGTATATACTAACCACTAAATTTCCCAAAGATCCAGGTGAAGCTAAAAAATCAACATACAGGCTGCTCGTTTTGTAGTGTTGAGTGGGGTATTGTATTGATGATCCTATCAGGGCCCACTTCTCAAGTTCTTAACAGAGGATGAAGCCAAGTATGTACTTAAAGAAATTCATGAAAGGTGTTGTGGGGATTATATCAGAGCTGTAACACTAACTCAAAAAACATTGCTATCCAGATTCTGGTAGCCTACTATGAACTCGAATACTATCCAAATAGTTCGATATTGTGAAGGATGTCAACGGCATGACAATTTTCATCGTAGCCTGGTCTCAGTCATGAAACATGTCCGAACGTCCTTCCCTTTTCATTATTGAGGCCTGAATATTGTAGAACCTTTTTTTTCTGATAGCCCGAGCACAAAAGAAATTCCTATTGGTCACAGTAGATTATTTATCCAAGAGGGTTGAGGCGGAGCCCCTGGCCAGAATAACAGAGGAAGAAGTGTTGAGATTTTTGTGGCAGAACATAATATGCCGGTTTGGACTACCAAAGAAGTTGATATCTCACAATGGCCAACAGTTTTAAGAACGAAAGTGATGGCCTGGTGTGAAGAAATGAAGATTGTTCAGTCTTTTACTGCGCTTGCCTACCCACAAACTAATGGGCAAACCGAGGTCTCCGATCGCACAATATTTCAAGCCTTGATAACTAGGCTGCAAAGAATTGGAAGAGAGAGTGGAAGAAGTGCAAAGTATTTTATGGGCCTATCGAACGACTCCTTGGCCTTCAGTTTAGTGTATGGTACTAAGGCTGTGATACCTACTAAGATAGGCCAAACTTCAGCACAGGTCGAAGCCTACTCGGAAGGGAATGATGCATCCCGAATCAAGAATTAGAACTCGGGGAAGAAAGAAGAGATAGGGCTGCCATCTGAATTGAATCCGACCCCGAGATTTTCAAGTTGGTGATATTGTTATGAAAGAAGCCAATCCAGTTGGGGATGTTGGCAAATTGGAAGCTCGGTAGGAATGAACTTACAAAGTCATTCGGAAATTTAATTCAAGATCGTTGTATTTAGAAGACGGCCAGGGCCAATCTCTCAAAAGGCCCTAGAACACCTTTCATTTTAAAAATTATTATTCATGAGTTGTATTGATCGTTTGATTATTAACGAAGTTATCTTTCCATCTCAATATATGTGAAATCTTATCATAAGCCCGGGAGATATGAGGTTCTGACACTTTATCTTTCACAGGCCTGCGAGGCTTGAGGCCTTGGCTTCATATCAAAGCCTAGGAGATATGAGGTCTCAACTTCCTTATCTTTCACAGGCCTCAGATTTCTACCTAATCCTGAGAGATATGAGGCCCCAATACTTTATCTTTCATAGGCCCGAGAGAGGTGAGGTCCCGACCCTTTATTCTTATCTAAGCCCGGGATTTACCAAAACCTCCGGACTTTCTCATCTAATTTCACGGGGCACCGAGCTTAATAAAAATTTATGATTAATACTCATAAAGTGTTTAGAATGATCCAACCACGCCCGATTATCTTCTAACACTTGAATAATTTTTACAAGGTTATATTTATTCCTCAAGGTATCCGAATTATATTAGCCCAATCCTGAAGGTCCGGTTACTTCATAATATTTAGAATATTTTTTGATGCTTATCTTAGTTCAGCCTACTTGAAAATTATTAAGAGTAGAGGAAATTTGGGCAAAGTAGGGAGAGAAATTGTTTTTACACATCAAGAAAGTACAAAGCAAGACCTAGAAGTCAGAAATGCAAAAAAGAAATGAAAATTTTTCAAGCCTATTCTAAATTACTCAGGGACTCGGACCCTGAATAATCTGCATCCTTCCCTCATGCCCCTTCCTCATTCTTCAAAAGCGAGTCGATAGCAAGGTCAAATTCTAGGAAGCCTTACTTATACGTGGAGATAAGGTCAGCCTCTTTGACATCTATTGGCACTTATCGAAGTTGGTTTAGAAGAAGGAGTATGCCTTGTCCTCAACCATCACCTTAAACTCTTAGGACTGAAGGAAGGAGGTTCGTCATTCCTCCTCGGATCGCCACTGGGCAGCCAAGGCAGACATTGTTGCATCTACCTAGTCCTTGTGATTATCAAGCTCTTCAACCAAGAACTGGACTCGCGTCTCTAAAGTTGAGAGCTCAGCTCTCAATATGTCTGCCTTGTCAATAGCATCCTCCGTCTTTATTTGGGCTTTTTTCAGGTTCAACTCGGACTCTTCTGATTGCCAGTAGGCCACATTAGAAATTGTCCTAAGACCGATTACAGTTTCATTGTGTATCCCCTGGGCTCGATCCAGTTTGTATCTAACCTGGGCATGAAGTTCACTGAAAGCCTAGGCCCGACTTGCTTCTCATTTGGCCATTGGAGCGAACTCTTCATAGGCAGCTACAAGCATTCAGAGACCTGTGTAAACAAATAAGATGAGATAAGATAAATTATGATTGACAAGCTGAGGAAAGACACAGGGCAAGAGTAATTACCGAGAAAGTTTGAGAAGTGCTCTCAAACCGTTTTTGATTGAGGCCCATGACCTAGAGATGATCGTCTTAAGCTAGAGAAGTCATAATCTTATCAAGTTTAACCCTGCCTGAGAGATATCATCCAGAAAAAGGTTACCTCGGGCTCCTAGCGGGCTGGGTTGATGTTGCTCCGTGGGGACTTGAGTAGAGGAAAAGGGGGTAGGTCGATTGCCCAAGTAAAACTTAGGGTCCCCCTCTTCAGTGTCGCCTTAGAAGGACCGTCTCGGAATACGGCCTTTCGCTTTCGGTGAACGAGGGGGTGTGGTTTTGTGAGTTCCTAGTGGAGAGTGATCTATCGGGTTCTCTCTCCTCGGCATGGGTCATGGTGGCCCTAGTTTCAACCCCTTTCCTAGACTCAGTCTTTGATCGAGCCTCGGCAGCTAACCTCTCCTCAGTTTCCTTGGCCTCACCAGCTGCCTGGGCTTCCTTGACGGCCCACTTTACCAGTGTTTTCTTTTCAGTTATG